>NW_007727850.1:193480-219462 GCF_000696425.1 Galeopterus variegatus | reverse complement strand
CATTATCTATGGCAAGTTGTAAAGTTACCTACACCCATAGTGCACAGGATAGGGAGGGACGGAAGATAACAGCAAACAAGGCTCTGAGGCCTCGAGGCAATAGCTGGGCGGGCTCTTTGGCTCCGGACAGGCAGGCAGGCTCTTAGGCAGCAGCCGGGCTCTATGGCTCCGGACAAAGAAGAGCATATCAACTTGCCATTTTTACCATGTGTTGCCCTGTGTTGTCGCAGGACTCTGTAGAAAGTCTCTACAAAGAAGGCCCTCATCAGATCTGCTCCCTGAGTCTGCTGGAGTGAGCACAACTGAAGCCATGTTGGGACCTAAAACTACATGGGCTTTAATGATTTTAAAAAGACAGTTTTTTTCTTAGCATGCATTCCTCTGAGTTCCCTCTTTTCCCTTGGTTATGATATTTTGAGCCCTGGTTATGGGGCAAGATGACATTATTTACATAAATGTAAAGTTGTTTTCCAGCTAGCCTGGAGCTGCAGACTTGCACATACTACCTAGACCCTGAAATAGCAACAAAGATGGGGGCAGAAACCAGATGGAATCTTGGGGAGAATTTGTACCTGAGACCTTGAATGAAGTCCTTGCTGCTCACGTGTCCTTCCCCTGCTTTTCATTTTCCACATTCCATTTCCTCAGCCTCCTCTTTAAAACCCCTTCAGTAACTCTGAGCCTCTGAGATGGCTTTAGCTGGCCACTCTCCTTCAGGTTTACCACAGAGATGGGTTAGCATAGCATCTCTCCTCGGGTCACCTGTATTCCAGAAAAAAAGCTGACGTCCATTTTCACCAACATTTGACTTTTGTTTGCTTGTTTTTAAAATGGGGCAGGCAGCTAGATCTAGTGCCTGGTAACAAATTTTGATGAGCCAGCCTGCAGTTGAGTGGTCCCCATAACAGACCTTGGACTTCCCAGCCTCCCAAACATAAGAAATGAACTCTGTTTCTTTAGAAATTATTCAGTTTCAGGTATTACATTATAAGTAACAGAAAGTGGACTAATACAAGGTACAAAGACTATATTCTTAAAACTAAACAAAAAAATTAAAAAATTAAAATTAAAAAATTAAAAATTAAAACTAAACAAAAAATTATATATTCAATATACTTGATACCATTATAATTCAGTTGTCTTGGGCAGTTTCCTAAATTATTTTGCAATTCTTTGCTCCCCTTTTCTTTTTATTTTTAGATTCTTTTTGAACCTTAAGAAGAATGAACAATTAACTGCTTTTTTGAGTTTGGTAAACATCCCCTTCATTAGATGATTGAAGTTCTTGAAACAAAAACTTTCCATCAGATCAAAGGCGGCATAATCATATTTGTAACCCTCTTTACCTATTTGCCACTTAAAGGAAATGGAAACTGGCTACAACATCAGGCAGCTGAAACACAAATAATCTTCTCTGCCAAATTTTGTCCACTACAAAAAAAGACTAGATTATAAAGAATAAAGATGACTTCATTAATAATCTTTCCCTTCTTTGTCTAAAGGAATAGTTACAATAAGTTATGTTTTTATATAATGTCCCTAATACCCCAAGAGATTTCACATTTTTTTCTTAGTAAAAACTAGAAAACTGTTGAAGTTTTACATTTTAATTTTTTTCTAAATGTTATGTTTTGATCACTTCTTACTTAGATAAGTCAATCGTCTACTTTTTTCCTTGGCTTTTTAAGAGCTTATTGTGTTGGGCAAGTGAGATGTTGTTTATAAATTAGAATTATGAATTTTCAAAAAGGAAAAATGGGCTATGGAATTGAACTATAGCAATAGAGAGGTGACCCATCTTGTTGTCAGTCTTAATTTATAGAGACTCCCACAGTTGCATTTCAAATCCTAGATATGTTTTTGATTCTGCAATTCTTAAATTATTATTATTATTATTATTATTATTATTATTATTATTATTATTATTTTAAAGATGACCGGTAAGGGGATCTTAACCCTTGACTTGGTGTTGTCAGTACCACACTCTCTCAAGTGAGCCATGGGCCGACCCCCCTTAAATTATTCTTTACAGATGAAGAGGAATTAGAAATATTTCAGGAGCTCATGATAGGTTGACTGTATCTTTGTTGGATAAAACCAACAAAGCTGGAAGGCTCCTTGGGAAATTGCCAAGCTTTTCTCTTCTTTTCTTTTTTCGTCTTGTCCTGTCTTGTCTTTTCTTTGCATGTCAACGAAAAGTCACCACAGCCCTATTTCTCTCCCCTGGCCCTGCATCATGTTGGACCTCTCTAGATAACCAGCTTTCTTAAGAGAAAAAGATACTCAGATGCACCCAAGAGGTACGGAATTTAACAAAAACAAATACATCTACTGGTTTCTTTCTTTTTTTTTTTTTTTTTTTTTTTTGTCTACAGGTTTCTAAAGCTGCTGAGAGCATATGTGACTTAAGAGCATTCAACAGCCTAAAGAGGATTTTTGAATAAGTGCTGGTGACAAACTGACCTCTGAAAAGGCATCAGAGATGGAGAGAGATCCAACATTTCCATCACTACAGAAATGTAGTCCCTTAAACACTTTGCCTTCCCATTGCTCATGTATCACAATCTATGTCTGCATGTTTTTCCAGTAGTTTAGCTGTGATGTGTTTAGGTGTGGGTTTCTTTGAATGTACCTTCTTGGAACTGACTGAACTTCTTCAGTCTGTAAATTTATGCTTTTCACCAAATTTAGGAAGTTTTCTATCATTACTTTTTTTAAAAAATGTTCTGCTCCAACCTCTTTCTCTTCCCCTGAGACTCAATTCCATGTATACTGTATCTTTTGATATTTTCCCACAGGTCTCTGAGACTGTACTTATTTTTCATTTAATCATTTTTTTTCTCTATTGCTCAGATTGTATTCATTATTCCATATTCAAATTTATTGTCTCTTTCCTTTGTCATTTTTACTCTACTGTTCAGCTCATCCTGGGAATTTTTGAAGACACAAAAGCAAAAAATAATTGCCAACCAAACTTGATAATTCTAACAGGAAAGGTTTTTAAAAATCTCTCAGACTGAATTAAATGATAACAGAGTGATATACAAAGTGAGAAAATGCACCTATTATAGTTAATTTTTTGTGTCAACTTTACTGGGGCACAGGGTGCCAGATATTTGTTTAAACTTTATTCTGGTTGTGTCTGAGGGTGTTTCTTGATGAGATTAACATTTGAACCTGAAGACTGAGTAAAGCACATTACTCTGCCCAATTGGGTGGGCTTCATCTAATCCTTGGACAGACTAAAAATAACAAAATTAATGAAAGAAGGAGTTTATTTCCCCTTTTTTACCCCCTCATTGCTTGAGCTGGGATATCTCATCTCATCTTCTCCCACCCACAAACTGGGATTTACATCATAGATTTCCCATGGTTCTCAGGCCTTCAGACTTAGACTAAATGATAACAGCAGATTTCTTGGGTCTCCAACTTGCAGTCATTTTACTAGATATCTTTACAGAATCTGAATGTTCATTTTTTGAATTATTGGGAAACTTTTTTTTCTAAGCTAATTGCTTTTTTGCTGTGCTCTTACCCCATTCCTATATCATCTCAAATATTGACTGCAATTGAAGTGAGATTTTATAGTTATTTACAGCTATTGGCTGCCCCTTTTCTATCTATATCTCCAATATCTTCAAATCATTGTTAAAATAGACAGTTTTCATGTGTTTTCAACAAACTACAAAATTATAAAGTTAATACAACAGCCAACCACAAATGGTCCTCTTAAAGTTATACAATACCTTGGACAAGAAGAAAGAAATAGAATTATGAGTTAAACACAAAAACTAAAACATTTACTTGAGCTATTTCTTTATTCTTACAGTTTCAAATTCTGAAAAAAAAAAAACTTGCATCCAAAAAATATAAAGTATTTCATGTATGTTATCATATACAGAACCAATGTTGATAGTAAATTTTCTGATTGTTCTAAAGACATGAAGTACACCTTGACAATTTTCATATTTTCTTTAAGATTAAATTACTGTTACTTCAAATTCAAAATCACCTTAAAATATGACTTCATATATTCTATTTACAAGAATATACAATTCCAAGAGTATATCCTTCACTACATTTGAAATCAAAAAGAAAATTGCACAGCACTAACAATGACATCAAGGAAAATGTATTTATTGAACTACAAAATAAATAAATAGATACAAGCAACAAATAGTTCTAAATGTAAGGGTTGATAATCTGTGTATCATGCCCTATTATCATCATTTGGGGCACTGGGTAAGAATGTGCAAGGAGAAGAAGGTGGGGTTGTTTGGAACTGTACTTATTTTCTATAGGCAGTAGGTGGTAGCAATTTATAATTTAAAACCTGTAGTCATCACCTTATAAAAACATTTTGTAACACAATAGAAATCACAATATAGGAGATATGCTACTACAAGAATAACTTCACATAAGAGATAAATTGCATTTACCACTTAAAAGTGAACTACTCCTACACATATTTTCAAAGGGAAAATTTCAAAGAAATTATCTTATACATTGATTTGCTTTTGTGCACAACTTATTAAAGTAGTAATGAATAAAAATTCAAGTGAACTACATTTAAAACTAGTTTAATTTTATTTTTTATATTTGATTCTGTTTAGTTTCCTTTCATGTTTGTCAGAAATACTCTTTCATTCAACATATCCCCCTTTCCTCCTACTGTTTAAATTGACTTTTTTCAATGAATATAGTGTCATCCATCAATTGCTTGTTACACCTCTATGTCCATTTTTGGAAGACATTTAATTCTATCCTTGGGTATTCATGAAAAATAATTTAAGTTCTCTGTCCTCAAAAGTGAAATTGATGGGCTAAAATTAATTATTAACCAAAAAGCAATTGTGTAATATTTATTATTTCAAGTAATTTCTCTTTGCAAGCTTTTCAAATCTATATGTGCAAACAAGAATAATTGAAAAACAATTTGTAAGCTTTCTTATAACTGTTCCATTGCATTGTGGCTGTTTTTTTAAGACTAAAGTTGCCAGTCACCTTTAAGAAGTTATTTGATAAAAGTAGAGGAATAATTTAAAGTGAATCTTCCTAATTGTGAATGTATTTGACTGGTAGAAGAATCTGTCAAACAGGAGGAAAAACAAAATGATGAAATGGCCTTAATTTTGTCTAATAAATTTAAAATTTGTTCCTTAGAATTTTCCAACATTGATTTTAGTTTCCATAAACTTTCAGGCTCCTGGGACTTCAGTTGCATATGGCTTATAATTTTCTGTTACAGAAAGTGATCTTTCTCTTTTTCCCTGAGAATACTTGAAATTGGTTGATGTTAACAACAAAACCGAAACTTCAAAAATAAAAATCAAATATTAAAAAATACCAAGAGAAAATAGAAAAAGACTATAAAGTGCAAATGTGAAACTGTGAATCTTTCCAGACTGGTTGCCCCTGAAGAGAAGTTGTCTCTAGTGTTCTGCCTGTCTTAATCATCTTCTTTTCATATTTTATATATTCTAACAGACAACACCACAACCAGGTTTAGCTTCTACAGTATCATATATATATAAAAGTTAATTCCAAATCAAAATTGCTCTCATAATTCCCATACTTTAGAATAATTCACATTCATAGGTACAGACAGTCCCCAACTTACAATGGTCTGACACGATTTTTCGACTAGACGGTGCAAAAGCGGTATGCATTCAGTAGACACTGTATTTTGGGTATTCGTATAGCCATTCTGTTTTTATTTTCAGTACCGTATTCAATAAATTACATGAAATATTCAATATTCTTTTAATAAAATAGGATTTGTGTTAGATGATTTTGGTTATGTAAGTGTTTTGAACATGTTTAAGGTAAGCTAGGCTAAGCTATGATACTCCCTAGATTAGGTGTATTAAATTAATTTTCAATTTATGGTATTTTCAATTTATGATGGGTGCATTGGGATGTGATCCCATCATAAACCGAGGATCATCTGTACCTATTTGAGATAGGAATGAGTCCCAGAAACTCTATATATTTAAAATTGGGCTCAAAAACTCCTATGTTGATCAACTTGGATGTTATTTCTCTTGTACTTTACTTTGACCAGCATTAACAGTCTTCAACCATATTATTCAAGGCAAAAAACTGAGAAGCCCATTTAGACTTCTTCTTTTATCCACTGCTGTTCTCCATCATTGTGCACATTCAATCTTTATATATTTTTCTCAGCCCATCTCCTCTATATCACTCCAATGCACACCTCCTCTTCAAGACAGATAAGAACTGCAGAGTCCTGATAGTCCTCATTAGAATAATGTTTTTCCAACTGAACTTTTGATATGATAAGAGGTGCTTAGTTTCCCTAGGTTCTGGTTTCAGGACACTCCTCTGAATTTCAAGCCACTCCCCAAGGTCTTAGTCCCCTCCTTTAGTTCTTCTCCTAGAGGAGAGTTGTGTGCTGATCGCATCTATTTTTGGCACCAACAGGGGGAAAGTGAGACCACAAGGGACAGATTTGTATTGCTCCAATAGCTGAGCATGCTTGTAAAAAGGATTTATATAGCCCCAACAACTGAGCATGCTCAGTAGAGGGGAGTTTATCTTTTGAATTACCTTCCAGTAGAGGCACGTGAGGGCACTGAGTATTCTAGGTGTTTTCCAGTGGGTATGCTGGCATTTAGCCAATGAGTGGACTCTTAAAAGAGACCAACTGAGCATGTGCAAGACTATGTTAAATAACTGGGAACCACCCTCTTAGTTAACTATTCATTAGATAATGCGAATGTGTTTTAGATAGTGATACTATAAAAGTTGAATCTGGGTAGAAGGCGGGGCTGTTGCTCATTCTTTTGGGGTCCAGCCCGCACTTCGCCTGAGGTATGAGTTTCTTTCTTTTTGTATCGAACTGGTCTTTAGCAGGCTGCTGTTCACTCTGGGACCAGCCTGTCCTTTGTCTGTAAATTTGTACTTCTTACTTTGGTATTAAACTTGCTGCAGTTGGTTGCTCACTTTCCTGGGGCCCTCCTGCACTTCAGCAAGAGGAGTGTATATACTTTAGTTTTATGTTAAACTTATTTCTGTGGCTTTTGCTCAATCTGTAGACACTTGGTACTAAGCATTAAATATGCATTTCTCACTTATATGTTAAACTTGGTACAGACCTTTCTCAGTCTTGGGAGCTTAGCCACACTTCCTCTGTAAAGCATGTACTTCTTGTTACATTAAACTTGTTTTTACTTTGTGCTGTGACTCTATCCTTGAATTCTTTCCCATAGCAGAGTCAAGAATCTGCTAGAGGATGAGACGGGTTGAGACCAACTACTGGGCCTTCCCAAACCCTCTTCCTCAATATTATTTACCTTTTAACCCATCGCCTTTAATACTGTCTTTCTTTCTTTGCAAGAGTGATTTAAAAAAAAAAAAAAAATGAAAATTTAATACTGCTTCCAAATATTTAAAATTGTCATTGGCTCCCAATCTAATACAAAGAAAGGTTGAACTTCCATAGCACAGCATACAGACAGTCTCTTGATCTTGTACTTCCCAAAATTTTGAATCTCATCTTTTATCTTTCATCCAAATGCACCCTGTGCTTCAGAACTACTAAATAACTAGGTTTATTCTTCCACATCTGTATCTCTCTATATTATACACATGTGTGGCTACTATGCCTCACATCTTCCCTTTCTTACTATTCTCCATCACCACCTACCTACCTCTTCTTTATCCTTCATGAATAAACTCAAAAATGTTTTATTTTAGAGTCAGCCTCATCCAACAAGATCAATCACTTTATCCTCTATGCTTCATGAGTAATTTGAATAGACATTATTAGACTACTTGTTACATAAGATTTGTGGCTTGAAACCTCTCTCTGGCTGTTATATAGAAAACAGATTAGAAAAAGACAGTATTAGGTGAGGAAAGTGGACTTAGGAATCTATTGCACTGAGTAGTCCAAGAGAAAGACAATAATACTTTGGGCTAGGTTGTTGGCAATGGGGTGGGAAAAGAATAAATGGATCTAAGAAATATGTAGTAGGTAAAATTGACATGATGTCATACACTGGCTAAAGGAAATGAAGGTGAGGGAATTCTTGGAGATGACACACATATAACGGGCATGAATAATCTAATAGATGGGGTGCCAATCATTCAGATGGATGCCACACAAATTTGAAAACTATCTGTCTAATTTGACATGCTGAGATTTAGGTGAAAGTGTTTTTTTTTTTTTTTTTTTTTTTTTTTTTTTGGGTGACTGGTAAGGGGATCGCAACCCTTGGTGTGGTGTTGTCCGCACTGCGCTCAGCCAGTGAGTGCACCAGTCAGTCCTATATAGGATCCGAACCTGCAGCGGGAGCGTTGCTGAGCTCCCAGCGCCGCACTCTCCCAAGTGTGCCATGGGCCCGGCCCAAGGTGAAAGTTTTAAAACAAGTTTTTAAATGGGTAAAAAGTGTTTTCTCAGGAATGCCAATAACAGACAAAAATCCACTTTATCTAATAATATACAAACAAAAATCCACTTTATCTAATGATATACTCATTACCTAGACACTTCAACCACTGTACATATTAGTTTGCAACTACTTTTAAAATGGATATTTAGTTGTCATATTATGAAAAGAACATCTATATGTGCTATTTAAATCTTTCCTAAATATGTGTTTGGTATTCATGAAGATATATCTATAGTTTGCTAAAAATCTATTATCATAAATTATACATATTCATATACATCTATTTTTATAAATGTTGTAATAAAAAATCTGTGCATTCAGATAACAAATAATCTCCTGCAGCAATAATCTTTTAATAAGGTATTTTAATTAACTACATTACTGCAAAATCCTGCAACTGAGTTAGCATATTTCTTCAACTAAAAGTAAAGGAAGAAACAAAGAGGTTGCATTTTTTTTTTTTATCTGAGTCTAAATTTCAGTGCAACTCTTGCTAGCATTTAGTCCAAAGTAGAACACATTTAGGAAAGAGAAAAGCAACCTCTAACGTTCCGAAGCTGGCCCAGTACAATCATCTAGGATGTGGTGTTGCTACAAGCTGGTCTAGCATCACAGCCCTGATGTTCCTATGTTGAACCTGAACAATCTCACAAACCATCAACATTAGATGACTATGATGAATCGAGACAGTAACACAACCACTCCAAAATTAGGTCTGAACAAAGACAAACCATGAACATTGTCCAAGACACAAAAATGACCAAGCATTCCCCTGTTCTGACTAATATGAGAAACTGTTACTTCTTTACCAAATTATAGCTTAACTTCTGCCTAGTGTTTCACTTTCTTTAAAATTTATTAAAATATTCAAGAATTACCCCAGCTTCCAACCCATAGAAAAGTCCCACTTCTTTAAACACTCCTTAAACTCATCTAACACAAGCCTAAATCCTACAAGAAGTCCAACCTAACACTCTGTTACTGAGATATCCCATTGTTCTCATGATATTCATTCTCCCTCATTGTAATAAGTAATAAACCCAATTTGTTCAAACACATGTGTGGTCTTGTGGTCCTTGCCTGAAGGACATTGACACTGACTCATTTAATATCAAATAAATGCAAAACAGTCGTGTTAGGTGAGAAAAAATTATAGCCAATATTAAAGTACATTTTGCTACAAAGAAAGAAAATAATTGTCAAATAACTTTTAATTTAGTAAAGAGTTTACATTGGTTAATTATTGACACACTTCCTAAAAGAGATGTAGAAATTGCTGAAAGAAGTCTCCTAGAGAACACTGATGAGGTATTCACTGTACAGCCACTTGTCATTCCATTGTTAAGAAATTTCCAAAGACTTCTCTCTATATAAAGTCAATATCCAGTTAGGCCTAATGAATAATATACCAATTTTATCCAACATTCCAAATTATGCTGAGAAATCTGTACTTTTTTCACATCAAAAGCCTTTGCATAGGATCTTAATTAAAGAAATCTTTTCTTAGTTGAGCAAATTTGAGTAAGAAATTATTTTAAAATAGCCCAATTATAAAAAACACCAAGCATTTGAGTTCTTATGCAATTTATTTTAATAATATTTTAGTGTCATTTCTACCTTTGATCATGTTGTATTTCCCAGAAAATACTTTCAAGAATGATTGCTACACATCATTCCTGAACATTACATAGCATTAACACAAAGCAGAATGATTTTGTAGAGTCAGCCCTTGAGTAAGAGAAAAATGTAGGGTTGATTTTATTCAAAGAGCACTTATTTAGCATTTATTTTATGCTAGTAATTCTACACAAGGATTTACATACCCTTTTTACAGAATTGCTACAAAAGTATTACATTTATTATATTTTGTACATAATGCTAAATACATATTTACCTAGCATCCTCCCAGATAAGTAATGAATATAAATAAATATTAATATTTCTTCCAACTTCGATCCCAGCCTCCCTCACTGAAAGTGAGATATGAAGATGAACAAGATCCGATCTTGGAAGGGATCGCACAATTTAGAGGCTGGTCAGACACTTCATCACACAAATGCATTCATATGTTAGGTATAATTAACGTAGATAAGAAAGGCTATGGGAGTATAGAGTCTTAACAAACTCACTTTGCTTGGGAGACTTTGAAAGCTACTATGGGTAGGTGGCAAAGAGGATAAAATTATGAGAAAACAAAATAAACAGATAATATATTTCTGTGCATTTTCTGTTACATGTGATTCATTGGCAATAAAATGCTCTTAAAGCAAAAATATTATTTTTGACTTTCTCTGAAAGGTGGCTAGTTATGTATTGATACCTTAGTATATTTTCTTCTTACTAATACTTTGAAAATATGAATTGTTTTCCTCACCCAGGCACCTTTGTGGATTACAATAATTAGGGTGAGAGAATCCTTGTGCTGCAACTAAAGCCCATTCCAGCAAAATACTGGTATTTGTAATGAAATTTTTTTTTAGTCTAATGTGTTTTTCTGTCTACAGCTGGAGGTGTTAAACAAGATATATCAATTAAGATAAATAATATGGTTGGAATATTTGGTTAAGTTAGAGAAAAGCTAACATGTAGACTAATTGGAACCCTAAATATTTATATATGCTTATATGTATCTTCCCAACATGCCAAAGGTGACACAGATTTTTTTTCCTAAATTATATTTCAAGAAATGCTGGCAGTCTATGTAATGCTAATAGGCTTTTCATTGATAAATATTTTAGGAATCACGAATGTACCTCACTATCTCTGGGGATTAATTTCAGGACTCCACCCACTACCTTCCCACCACTCCAAACTTCCTCATTTCTCACCTGGCCATATACTAAAATCTGGGAATTCTCAAGTCCCACAGTAGGCCTTGCAGAACCTGCATTAATGAAAAGCCTGCCCTTATTATATGTGGATACGACATCTCCTTGAATATTTTATTTTCCGAGACTGGCTGAAAAAAAAAAAAAAAAACTAAAAAACCTGCACATAAGTGGACCTGTTCAGTTCAAACCCTTGTTGTTCAAAGTCAATTGTATTTCATTTTTATTTTCATCTTCAATATTCAAGATTTACCTTAATATGTTAAATGTGAGAATTTTGGGAGGAAACATGTTCTATGCAAGGTTTTCATAACTATTTTTGGCCATGTGATTTTTCATAGTTTACGTGAATGAATCTCCTAAACTCAGGGTCTACAACCATGCTTCTGGGTCTGGACATTCTTCCAAGCAAAGTTATCATCAAAATAAAATCTACTTTTCAAATTTCACACTATTTTTTGTTTAAAACTATTTTTTTATAATAAAATTAGCATATATGCACTCTGGGAAAAAAATCGAAAAATTTTAAATCACACTCCTGATAAGCATATATAACTACTATTTATATTTTATTTATTTTTGTTTGTTTGGTTTTGGTTTTTGTTCTTGGTGGCTGGCCAGTACAGGGATTGAACCCTGGGTCTCGGTGTTATCAGCATCATGCTCTAACCAACTGAGCTAATCAGCCAGCCCATTTACATTTTATTCTTTGCTTTAAAACATTTGTATTTGTACATGTGTGTATTTGGGAGAAAGAGAGAGAGAAAAGGGAGAGAGAGAGAGAGAGAGCGAGAGACATAGAGACAGAGATAGAGACATAGAGACAGAAAGAGAGATTGTCATTTTTGTTTTGAACATGGAAGTCTTCTCTACATTGTTATACTTTGAGCATGATATTTAATAATTAGTTATAAATGTATGGTGATTTCCAATACAACCCCAGATCAGTGAATACTCATGTTGTTTACACATTGCTGACTAGTGATATATTTTTCACCATATACAAACAACACATGATTTGGGGAAGTCATATGAAATACCCATCTCTGATTATTTCCTTGGAATAACATATTAAGACTAGAATTACTAGGCTGAAAGTTATACTGGTTTCCCTTATTCAATAGATAACATATTTTAAAATATAAATTTGACCTTTGTCTCATTGGCTTGTCTAATTGATTTTTGTTGAAATTATGGGTGCTTTTTTCCTACAATTAAACTTCAAATTACATTTTGTAGATGAAGCATCAACTAATAAAGATTCCCAATGGAATATGTACAGATAAAATAAAAAGGAAAAGTAACCATACATTTCCCATTGAAATTGTGAACAGCCTATGATCATTTTGCCGAGAAATTTTCCAAGTTTTCTATGATACTAAATCGACCTAATCTGAAGTTTTCATAGTAATTAACTTCATCAATTTATGAATATTCTGAAAATATGTATTGATGCCATATAGCCAAAATCATTTCTATATTAATCATTAGGTTAAAAGAAGATATCTCATTCAATAGACTAAAATTTGTTAAATTCCTCTTTCGTAATTCGTAAAAGTCTATTTCAATTAATGAAAACTAGTAAAGAATAAAAACCTACATAGATATACCACAGATATCATATAGAGTTATTGTGTGCTATCTCTTAGATATACTTCAAAGTTTTGTTTTGTTTTATAGCTTGACAAGATTTTAAGTTATTTTTAGATATAATCAATGTTTTTTATATTTTTATTTTTCCAGTATCCATTACACCCCCTAGCAGAATAGTGTACACATGTTTAATGCAAGAAAATATTTGCTGTGTTAGTAAATTAATTGGTTAATGACATTTTACTATTTATATCCACTCCTTTCCATTAGAGATTTATTCTTAGAGTCCATTTGACTTTAAGCTGGTGTTTGGTAATGAAGGCCCAAATTAAGCACTTCGTGTTGATTGCTCATAGCACAAGAGAGCAGACTCTATGCCTTCTTTCCTCCCCCATCACAATGTACTTGCTATAATTTCAACTAGAAGGCCAGATTCTTAGCCTGTTATGCAGATAGAATTCAAAGAGTTTGTAAATTTGGATAGGAAAAAAATTATACCTTTACCTTCACTAATCTTCTACTTAAAAGATGGTATTTCCTTCAATTATAAAGTTAGGTAAATTATGGAAAACAGTTTGGAGGTTCCTCAAACAGCTACAGATAGAACATCCATAGGATCCAGCAATCCCACTTCTGGAAATGGAATGGAAATCATCATGCCAAAGGGATACCTGCCCCCCATGTTTATCGTACCTCTATTTACTATAGCAAAGCGTTGGAACCAGCCTAAATATTCATTGTTGATTGACTAGATAAGGAAAATATGGTATATTTATGCAATTGAATACTATTCTGCCATAAAAAAGAACAAAATACTGCCATTTGCAGCAACATGGATGAACTTAGAGAAAATTATGTTAAGTGAAAGAAGCCAGGCACAGAAAGAGAAATACCACATATCCTTACTCATAAGTGAGAGCTAAAAAAAGTAAACAAATAAAAAGAAAGAGAGATACAACAATCATAATAATATGTTGAACTTTCAAAAGGAGAGAGAGAACAAAACTGAGGTTACCCGAGGTGGGAAAGGGGGATGAGGAGTGGGTAAAGAAGGAATTAGTAAAGGGCCAAAAAAACAATTACATTGCATAATGTTGAATGCTAATTATCCCAATTTGAGCATCACATATTGCACACAGGTATTGATATTCAACTGTGTACACCACAGAGTACAATCAACTATGTTTCAATAAAAATCAATAAATAGAGCTAAGCAAAAATAATCAGTGATTTTTTCACCAATAAAAATCACATATTTTCATGTCATGTTAAATGTTATGAATATCTCAAAATATTGCTTTTGATTACTATTCTTCAAAACTATAGAAATTATTAGCCCCCTGCCTATTTGTTTCAGTAGAGAAATGTATTTTTATATATACATTAGTATGTACTAATATATGTATATATTATTATATGTGCTAGACTATTTTAAAATATTTTATATCTATTTTATTGTAATTAATTTCCTTTCTGTTTTATTGTACACATGTAAAAACATCATCCAGAAAAGGAGACCGTAGGCTTCAAAGAAGTTCTGGCTTGCTTTACTGAATTTCTCTTTAATAGCTGTGTTAATTGGCTCATTGGAACTATGATTGGAATAATGCTGTCATAGGATATTCTCCAGATAACATATCTGTTTCTAATAAGTTCCTTCTGGAGATGTAAAATCTTAACTCAAGAGTGTGAGAGAAGATACTTGCTGAGGAGGAAAGCCTTTGGGTTCTCTTTAATTCATAACATGAAGATGGTTCTATATTTTTCTCTACATCTATACATCTCATTGGTCCTGCACATAAGTTCATCCTTATTTTCATAGGCATGCTAATAGTTACAAGCAAGATTTGGATCTTATGAGAGTTTAAACACAGATTTCCTGTTTTGTATTTTGAAAAACAACTTACAGCTATAAATTTGAATGTACGGAATGCACTTCTTTTCCAAAACTAATAAAATGACTACACATGGGGACTTATTAAAAGTTGGGAAAGTATCTGGCAGGTGTTCACTAGTTCCATTTGTTTCTGTACTGAAGAATGAAATCTAATATCCACTGGCCATGTCCATTCCCTAGTAACTTCTAAATCTGCTCTTAAATTACTTGAGAACACCAAACTCATGAACATGATGACAGAAAGATATTTCTCAGATTTTACAATATGTATATCTTTTCAGATTAATATTCCCTTACCTACAAACTCATCCTAAAAAAAATAAACAAATCAATATTTCTTTTAGCCAAAATTCAAACTACCCGTTCTAAATTCCTTCTTGAACTTATGTGCTTTTATAATTCCATAGAATTTGGTTTTTTAACCTTACTTAAGTGATGCCTACTTTAAATTTGCAGATATTCACAGATTAATACCTGGACATGCAATACATTCTCATTTTCTTTGAGCAAGTATCATCCAGTAATTTTATTGACTCTTTCAGACAATGTTATGTTCTTTTTTTCTCAATTGTAAATAATAAGCACAGGTAAAATAAATATTGCCCTTTGGTCTATATCCATAATCATTCGTCGGGTTCCAGTGTCTAGAAATTCTGAGTGGAATCTACGTCCTTTAATATTAAGTAGATAGGAAGTGCAACAAGGCTCTTTTAAATTATTTCCTCTAAAATGGCTGCTAACTTTTGAGAAAGCTAAGGATAAACAATGAAGATGAAGAAAAATAGCAAAAAGAGGAATAGTGAAAGGCTAAAAAGCAGAAGAGCCGGAAAAGAAGGGAAGAATATTCAGTATCGGAAGAGATAAAACAAATTAATAAGCAGAACAAAAACACACAATAAAGGATAAAAACAAAGACAACAATAAGGAAAAATATAGACGACATGAAATTAGTGAAGGGGGAGGTAACAAAGTTAACAGACTACAATTATATCAAGAGAGTGATTAGAAACACTAGAGTTTGAGGTTGTGAAGTAGAAAAACACTATATTATGGAAAATGTTCTCCTATAAAAGTGAACCTAACTTGTGATTTTAACTTCATAGAAACTTAGTAACTTTCCTGAATACAAATGTTCACATGTTCCACTTATTTGTGGAAATCCTATATCCTGGCAAAAATAGATTTGTTTTTGACTATTATTTTAATGTAGCTATTCAAAAGGTTATTGAGTTCATATCCATGAAGCATGCTAAACATAAGTATGTCTATGGAAATATACTATGAAAACATTAGAAAACATAAGGTGTATCTAAATTTATATAGTATTGTTAAAATATTTATATTAAAGAAAAATTCTAAGATAAGGTTCTTAATGTACTATTATGTTTACTGGGAATCTGTTTACCTCTAAAAGAGTGTCATACTTGGGGAACTGTGGAATATGAAAAAGGAAAACACCCATATTTCATTATTATGTTGCTAACTAAATATATATACATATAATATGCAGTGCTGAAACTTTTAAAAACACCAAATAAACATGGGCTGTTTATTTTTGTCACTAGCCTGGGCAGCTGCAGATCATTTTGAAAGGAATACACATTTTACAAAAGCAATTATCCATTTTTATTTTGTTTACATTGCACTGAAAATTTACATCATACTTTTACAAAGTTTTTTTTTTCATAAAAATATACTTCTTTACAAAAGTGTATGCATTAATATAAGAGGAGTAGCCAGTTGCAGAAGAAACATTGTTTAAACAAGATCTTAAATGTATTAACTTTAACATTAATGAATGAATCATTGTTATTGCAGTCATTTGAATAAACAAGAATAAATAACTGATGGCATAAAATTTAAAACTGCATCCTGTCAGTAGAATACAATGTTGAGAAAATTGAATGAATTTCCAAAACAATGTATCTCAGAGTGGTTTACAAGAAATCCACTAAATGTTGTAGAGATAGATCCAAGCAGCACTCCGGTGCAATGGTTTCTCTTAGGCACTCTGTCTCATGATACAAAAAGTTGAGACTGTTCACAGGATTATCCATATTTGGAAGGGACAACAACAAAGAGTTCACACTGGGTACATAATTTTATTAAATGAATTAAAACATGCTCTAAAAAGGAAGACAATGACCTATTAAATAAAGATGCTGACATCACTGGATGATACAGTTGTAAGGAAGCCACCAATAACTTATAAATACTTACATTAATATGACAATGAAAGAAATTTGGTCTGTCTGAAACCTGCTTTTAAAGAGTAAGTGTATAGAAATTTTAAAATATATGAAAATTTGATAAGTCCACAACTTTAGTAAACAAATTTATATGGGTAATTTGGAAGAAAAAATTTTAAGTCATTTGTTTAGGAGCTGGACCAAACTATATTGCCAACTCATTGTTAGATGAAAGTTAAAAGTGTCAAAATAATGTTAAAATTGGAGGCTCAAATGGAAGGAAATGTAAATATATCATAAACTAAATGTAGTAAATTATTAATAGGTTCTACTTGGTCTTTCAAAAACACTGGTAAGTTTGGTAAAAGATGGTAATTTTGGAGTCTCAGATAACTGCAAAATAATCATCCTTATAGACTATAGATAATTTTTTGCCAGCCAAAATCGCTGCTGGATGACAAAACATATTGAAGCAAGGATTTAAACACTACCCCATGACCACTGAATAATACTGGTTACTCCATAATGGGGAAATCAGGAGGGTAGCACAAGGACCTTGCCATTTGGAGAAACTATGACGACCAATCTAAAAAACAAATAGCAATAGGATATCAAAGAACAAAAAGAGTCAAACCAGAGTGGGCAACTTTATATCTTTTGTGGCATAAATTAGCTTATAAACATTTAAATGTATGACTCAATTTTAAATAACCATGGAAATAAGGAAAACAATGCCTCAATTAACAAGAATTAATAGTTGATACAGTGGTATGAAATGCAGACTTACAGACGTGATGTAGCTCATGACAGTTAAAGAGAAGTCAGTGATCTATTGACTCTTGTAAGTATAGCTCTTATTTTCTACCCTATATCTTTTTGTTTTTTTTAAACCCAGTCCCTCTAATATAGTTTATAAAGCACAGAAATACTGATAGTGGATGCTCCTCCAATATATGCAAATAAGTTTATGTTTTAGAATAATCTCCTTTTTTAAAAAAGCAAATAAACTGTGAGAAAGCACTCTCAGAGTGCAGCCAAATTTCTGTAAAACTCTCCATGATAAACATGAAGAAGAATTATGGTCCAGTTTATGAAAAAACACTCTATCATTCCTCAGGAAAAGATGACCAGCAAGTCCTGAAAAGTGTGCTTTAATTTGTTTAGCAGTGAACTAGATGTGCACTGGTTTGTGTGTCAATTTCCAAGCTTCTGGAGAAAGTGAAGTGTTGCCACGTTATACCATTGTGCAAACCGTGTTCAAGTTGGGATCAAATCGTACTGCCTTCCCTTCCACTGACTTCGCATTGGTGTCATACATGGGATTTTCGAAAGCTGCTTGGCCATTGTTGTTTTCATGAACGGAACATCCTGTATACTGTGTTTTGGGTGCAGTCCTGTTAATGAGAACATTGGTTAGCTATGTATTAACTTTCTTCTAGAAACAGCAGATTAGGCCTCAAACATAATATACTTAAATTATCATTTGTAGGGAATAATGTAACTTAAAAGTATTACTTGAAAGACCATAAACTCAATAAGTCAAACTTGAATAATCTGTCACTTTTAAATCTCCTGAGTGACTTTTGTTATTTACATACAATACATATTTATATATAGCACCACTATGAGTAATATAAGCATAAATAAATAATATTATGGCTATCGTTGTAAATTTCCTTATGAAATAAATTATTATTATGACTCATCATGTATAATATAAGTAAATTATTATGATGAATTTAAATCTCATTATTACTTATTCATTCATTCATCAAATATTTACTGAGCATCTCATATGTGACAGGCATGATTCTAGGAATTGGGAATATAATTATTTTTAAAAAGTATACAAAGCCATTAGTCTCACAGAAATATTATAGTGATAAAAAACAATGAATAAGTTAAAAATAAGTAAACCAAGAAAAATAGTAGGTAACGAGAATTGTCATGATGAAAATGAAAATGCTTGATATGACAAGTAGTAACTAGGAGTCACTTTAGGAGAAGTAATAAGGAAAATATCTATGAGGAGATAAAATTTAATCTGAGACTGAAAGGATAATAAGGATCAGATCTACACTAGTAAGGAAATGGGGACCCCACAAGGAGTAGACAATGCTGAGGCCTAATCTGGAAAGATATTTGGAGTATCCAAGAAACAGAAATACTCAATTTGATTTTTAAAATGATATGCACTAGAGAAAGTAAATCCAAAATCCCAAAGAAAAAAATGACTACACTGATATTAAAGTCATGAAAATAGTTTCCAAAGAGTCCTGTTCATGTCTTTTTTTAATTCCTGTTCATGTCTTTATTTCTCCCACCTTTCACTAATGCTTATTTCTAATTTCTCTTGCCCACATCCCATTGTGCAATTTGCTGAAACTTGTAATGGGACAAAGGCAGACTTGCCTCTATCTGTTTCTGGGGCCTAATTCCTAAAAAGGTTGTATCTTAAAATAAATTTCTTTCTCAAATCTTTTGTTTATACCAAACACCACAAATTTCAACTCTCAAGTTCATTGTAATTTGTATTTCCTATTATATTATGTTATTTTACTATCCTTAATACATTTTCTAAATTTTTCTATATTTCAAAAATTGTTAGATTATCTCTATAACAATAAATTTAAAAGCAAAACAAAACAAAACTATCATAGGTTTATTGAAAGAAACCTAATATCTTGCTCTCTCCAGGTGCATCTTATTCTGTATTTCTACTGGGTCATATTTCTCTCTCTTTTTCCAAAATAGATTTACAATAAAAACCAGGAGCAACAACAGCTTTAAGAAAAATAATACCATCAAGCTTTAAAGAAGAAAAAGTTCATACCATAAACAAAAATTAACTTGAAATGGTGTGGAGAAAAAGGAACTCAGACACTGTTGCTGGGAATGCGGAGCCTTTATGGAGAGCGATATGGAATTTCCTCAAAAAACTAAAACTAGAATTACCATGCATGATCCAGCAATCACTCTTAAGCATACATCCAAAGAAAATGAAATCAGTGTGTCAAAGAGATATCTACATTCCCATATTTATTGCAGCACTATTCACAACAACCAAGGTATGAAGTCAACCTAAATGTCCACCAGTGGATGAATGGATGAAGAAAACATGGTATATATACATAATGGAACACTATTCAGACATAAACGTGCAGACATGAATGGATGGAACTGCAGGTCATTATGTTGAGTGAAATATGCCAGGCTAACAAAGATAAATACACATGTTCTCACTCATATATGGAAAATTTAAAAGGTCTCACAGAAGAAGAGTGCAGAATAGTGGTTGCTAGAGGCTGGGAAGGGTAAAGGTAGGAGGAGATAGGGAGAAGTTGGTCAACAGGTACAAAACCACAGCTAGATAGGAGGAATGAGTTCCAGTGTTCTAAATCACTGTAGTGTGACAACAGTCAATAATAATTTATTTTATATTCTCAAATAGCTAGAAGGGAGGATTTTGAATGTTCCCAACCCAAAGAAATGATACATGTTTGAGGTGATGAATATGCTGATTACTCTAAATTGGCCATTACACACTGTATACATATACTAACATAGCATACTGTAGCCCATAAATATGTACATTATTATGTCAGTTAAAAAAATAATACATTGCCTTCTAAAAAATTAATTCAAAATGAACCAAAGTCATAGATACAAGAGGTAAATCTATAAAAGTCTTAGGAAAAAATTACAGGTAAATCTTCATAACTTTGGATTTGGCAATGGTTTCTTAGATATGACACTAAAAGCACAAGCAAGAAAAGAAAAAAAAATCTGACTTCATCAAAATGGAAAACTTTTGTATATGAAAGGACACCATCAAGAAGGTTAAAATACAATCTACCAAGAAAGAGAGAAACTATTTGTGAATGATATATCTAGTAAGGTCTAGTGTCCAGAACATGTAAAGAACTCTTACAACACAACAACAGTAAGACAAGCAACCAATTTAAAAATGGGCAAAATATTTGAATAGGCATTTCTACAACAAAGATAGACAATAGCCAACGAGCACATAAAAGATGCTTAACACTATTAGTAATTATGGAAAGGAAGATCAAAACCACAATGAAATACTACCTCACACACACTGAGGGCTACAATAAAAACACAAAAAAAGAAACCCCCCCAAAACAGAAAATAACAAGTATTGGCGAGGCTGTGGAGAAAGTGGAGCCCTTATATATTGCTTTTGGGGGTGTAAAATAATGCAGCTGCCATGCAAAACACTTTGGTTGTTCCTCAATAAATTAAACACAAAATTACCTTTTAACCCAGAAATTCCATTCCTGGGTATATACCCAAAAGAATTGAAAACAAGTGTTCAAACAAAAACTTGTACACAAATGTGTATAGCAGCACTATTCACAATAGTCAATAGTGAGAAACAACCCAAATATCCATCAACCGATCAATGGACACATTCAAACAAAATGTGGTATATCTATACAGTGGAATGCTATTCAGCCATATAAAGAAATAAAGTTCTTATGTTCAGTAGAATATAGATGAAACTTGAAAATATTCTTCTCAGTTTAAGAAGCCAGACACCAAGTGTCACATATTATATGATCCAATTTATATAAAATATCCATAATAAGCAAAGCAATAGAGAAAGATTTGTAGTTGCCTGAGGCTGGGGGTAAGGAAAATAAGGAGTGACTGCTTTATGAGTACAGAGTTTCCTTTGGGGTTGATGAAAATGTTCTAAAATTATACGGTGGTGATGATTGTATGACATTGTGAATGTGGTAAATGCCACTGAATTTTACTCTTTAAAATGGTTTAAATGGTAAGTTTAATGTTATATGCATATGTATTATACCACAATAAAAAAGGGTGATTAGCTTTTCTTATGAATAAGCTTATCGATAATCTTTATCGATAAGGTCTGATATTGGACAGACCTAAACAACTTTTAATTCACAATTATTACAAATTTATGTAATATTAAATAAATCATTTTTAGAAATTGCAGACTGGCACATAATAAAAACACCAATTTTAAAGAAAATGCATTTAGGTAATATTCTTTTAATTATCAAGTTGCCTACATATTTTTTTTCCTGATAAGGAATTGTCCCAAATAGTGGAGAATTGCATAGTAAAGCCCCTCACCAGGATACTGCAATGGATAGAGCAAACAGGACCTACTAATTATATGTACATCCATATACTAGAGTTATCACAAATTTAAAATACTAACTGCATAGTCTTCAAAAACAACAGAAGATGAATGAGAGAATTAAAGGATGTTACCATCTGTCTGCCTAGGTAAAATCAGTCAGTATTTTCATGTGAACTAAAAGGTTTGGATACAAGCTTCTTCCTATTTCTAAATGTATTGGCAGCAGATACCATCTCTCCAATTTAAACCTTAACCTATATTTCATATCTCTAAAGTCTCATTATGGATAATGTAAAAATAACTTGTACAATTAATTCTAGACCAGGAAACTGACAGGCAAAAGGAGGAAGGGTTAAGTTTAATGCTTGTGCGATTTAACAGAACCGTGTGTATATGTGGTGTTGTGGGGGTCGGTGGGGGAAATAAGGTTTTCGACAACTGCAACAGTTGACACACAGATATTTCAACAACCCAAGGGAAAAAATAGAAATTAGGATTTGAACTAGAGCAGAAGAAATATGAAATAGAGTTGGGAAACATTCTGTAGTTAAAATCAATCAACTCACCTTTGTTTATAAAGATAAAATCCAAATCCTGCAAATATAAGTGCAAAAAAAGGCACAAGAATAGCGATGGCCACAGAACTACTATTTGTACCATGAGGTTGATTTGAAGAATTTGAACCTTCTGACACATTCAGTCCTAC
Source organism: Galeopterus variegatus (assembly GCF_000696425.1). Taxonomy (NCBI): domain Eukaryota; kingdom Metazoa; phylum Chordata; class Mammalia; order Dermoptera; family Cynocephalidae; genus Galeopterus; species Galeopterus variegatus. The sequence goes on along the minus strand of NW_007727850.1, from coordinate 196,692 downwards.
AAAATAAAAAAAATGAGTTATAAATACAAAATTAGCTCTATTTTATCATAATTGACTTCTGTTTTTATGAACCAATTAATTTCTTCCATTCTCAAGATATCTATGTGGAAATGTACATAGGAAACACAAATAATGTGTGTAACTCCTCCAACTGATTTCCAGTCATTTTTGCACAATGTCTACGAGTTATAAGATATTTTCCAGGAAAAGATACTGACTAAAAAACAAGCAGAGTCCCTGAATGGAAGAGCTTATACAATAGTGGGAAGAGTTACACAGAAATTAATAAGTAATACATCAAGTATGAAGTAATGGCCAATGTGTTTTAGAAGGGGAAGGAGTAATTCCATCTGCAACATCTAAGAATGTTTTCTGGAGGATATACTATAGAGTCTTGGTCTTGAAGAATCAGTAGAACAACAAATGGAGAAGAAAGCAGAATCACCCTATACCTAGAAATGGGAAGGTGAGTGGCATATTTAGGGGATGCGACAAGCACTGGTGTATGGGAGGAGTAGGAGGCTAAAATAATAAACTTTGGCTAGATTCTGAAAGGGAATAAATTTCATTCTAAAGAGCTCATGGCTGGCAGGTGGGCTCAGTTGGTTAGAGCACAGCCTTAAAACACCAGGCTCATGAGTTCAGATCCCCGTACTAGCCAAAAAAAAAAAAAAAAAAAAAAATCTTATAAAAATAAAAATGAAATAAATAAACAAACAAATAAAAAGAAAAACATCTCAAACTTACACCCACCTCAGTGTGGGATAACTGAAGGTATTTAGAAATAAAAGACCCAGTGATAAAAAATGAGGTTTAAAACAGAGCCTAGAGTGGGATGGACTTGAGAGAGTACATCAGGGAACTGGGTATAGTTAGATGGTTGTAGCAACAACTCATATAAAAAAGAAAATTAAGATTTGAACTAGAGCACTAGGAAGAGCATGAAAAGATAGATTTGGAGAACATTTCATAGGTAAAATCAACAGAATCTGTTTGTGTGGGTGAAAAAAAATAAAAAGGCATAGGATTAGAAGTATTCTACTTTAAATACAGTAAATGGCGATGGCATCAGAGATAGAAAATGAGAAAAATCAGGTTTGTCAACACGTTGGCACAGGGATGGGGGAAGAGGAAATAGTCACAGTCCTTTTTCAGGAAGAAATAGCTCCTTTATGATAAGTTCTGTTTTAGACCTATAGTGTTTGAGACACTTTTGGGAATATTATATAAAAACGTTCCATATTCAATTATACAACTGTGTTAATGTACCATATTAATGAATGTTTTATTCTGTTTTTAAAACTAACATAAATTAGGCAGGACATTAAGTTGTGTGAAATGACATACTATTATTGCTAATTTAGAGAAAGCTAATTTCTCTTTTTTGATAAACAGTTATATGCAGCTAAGCCACATCCTTGTCCAAGAAAAAAAAAAATAGCACCTTATTCTATACGGTATTATTCCAGCAATTCAGAATATTTATGTAAAAGTTCAAAGTAATGAATTTTTAATGTCAAATATTCATTTTTAGAACCTAAATTTATTATTTATGTATCAATGCTACATAGTAATAATGGTAGACAGTATAACCTTAGGAATATTATGCACCAAAAGTTATGTTTATTTCATTCTAGTAAGACTGTTAAATGTTTACACACATATTAGAAGATGTGGAAATAAGAATGGCAAAACTCTGTGCTTCCCACCACAGAAAATGTACATATTTGAAGAGCACCAAGTCCCCAAAAGGGGCCCATTCTTCAAAGTTATTTTCCCTTTCCAGAACCTATGAATTGCTTCAAGTGCCAATACATCTTTGGGGGGAATAAGAAAATTACAACAATATTCAAACTGAGGAGAACTACTACAGTTCTCGTGAGATAAGATAAAATAATTTACAGTTTAATATTTTCTTTTTTATCTATATCACTTTTTCTCCTTTTTACTTGCTTAAGGGCATGACAGTTTGTCATGTTTATTAGAGATATGAAAAACTAAACATTATACAGAGTTGATACATAGAGAACCAATATTTTGAAGAATGTGATTATTTTAAAAGGCTATCAAATGTATCAGTGTATAGTTCTAACAATGCAGAATTCAAAATGTAGTAAGTGTGCCTAATGTACAAAATCCAGTGTATTTTCTTTTGACGTCTGGGGTAATAAAGGAGCTACGTGAAAATCAAAATGAATACATTACCCAGTCTTTGTAGTCCAAATTGCCCGTAATCTTTGCCTTGAATAAATCCTTGAAATACATAAGTAGCTCCATCAGGCTCAGCAGAAACCTAAAAATATTTAAAAGTCTGATTAAATCTGAAGACTGGCCACAGCTATATTTTACCAGCCTTAATAAATACCCAATTTTATTCTGAACTGAATATATTTCAGAGTTCCTTTTCTTTATATCTTCATCCTATGCAAAACACAGAAATTGCACAAATTTTCCATCATCAAAGGCAAAAGTAAAATTTTAAATAATTATGATGCTGAAAAAAGGAGTGTTGATTTTTAATATAATGGTGTAGTGATATAGATTTCTTATAGGCTAAGAAATCTAATGTGACAAAATAAAAGGCAATGACAATGAAATAGAGTGAGACAAATGGTCAATAATAACTAAAATACACTTGACCCTTATAGCCGTAAAAAATTGATTCCAGGACCTCCCTTTGATACCATAATCCACAGATGCTCACGTCCCTGATATAAAATATCCATAGTATTTGCATATAACCTGTGCACCTCCTCCTGTATAGTTTAAATCATCTCTAGATTACTTATAATATCTAATACAACGTAAAAGCTATGAAAATAGTTTTTATACTGTATTGTTTAGGGAATGATAAGAAAAAACAAGTCTGTATATGTTCCATATAGACACATTTTTTTTTCAAATATTTTCCATCTGAGATTGGTTGAATCTACAGATGTGAAACCCACAAATACAGAGGGCTAAGTGTATAATAATACTGCACTTTGTAGATTACCTGACTGCTCCACATGTATACATTCTTTCTGTCCCCTCCAACCAAACTTCATGGGTCTTCCCTGTACTTTCTATCTGAGTTGGGCTTGGTCCTGTGACTTGCATTTGCCAATGGAGTGTGGGTGGGATTGACGATAAATCAGTTGTAAGCCTAGGTCTTAAGAGGCATATTTCTTTTTCCTTTTTTTTTTTTTTTTTTTTTTTTTTTTTTTTGTCCC
>NW_007727850.1:128133-193470 GCF_000696425.1 Galeopterus variegatus | reverse complement strand
TTTTTTTTTTTTTTTTTTTTTTATCTTTTTTCGTGACCGGCAACGGATCGCAACCCTCAGTGTCGCGCCCGTACCAGACCGGGACTGGCAACGGGACCGCAACCCTCGGTGTTGCGCCCGCACCTCACTCAGCCAGTGAGCGGCCGGTCTGTATGTGGGATCCGAACCCTCGGCGGGAACGCCGCCACACTCCCAAGTGGCACACTGTAGCAGTGCGCCATTGGGCCGGCCCCCTTAAGAGGCCTATTTCTAATTAGACTAATTAAAAGAAGCCAGTAACAAAAGACCACATATTAAGTGTCGCATTTATATGAACATCCAGAACAGAGAAATCAACGGAGACAGAAAACGGATTAGTGGTTGCTTAGGGCTAGGGGAATATAGAGGTGGGGGAGGGATGTCTTTTTGAGGTGATGAAAATATTCTAAAATAGGCTGTGGTGATAGTCACACATACCTGTGCATATACTAAAAACCACTGAATTGTACACTTTAAATGGGTGAATTGTAGGATATGTTAATTATACCTAAATTGAACAGTTAAAAAAGGCACATGCCAATGTATTTGACCTCCTTTCAGAACCACTTGCCCTTCTGGGATCTTCTGACTTCTGACAAAAGAAGAACATGCTCCAGGTGGCTGCTGCCCCTCCAGCCTCAGCCCCAGGATGAGACACAGAAGACCTGAACTTTATACTACAGCCTCGGGTGGAGCCTCCACAGCTAACTCAAGATACATGAGAAGGAACTACATATCCGTTGTTGTCTGACCCTGAGATTCTGTGTCTAACACGGTAAGTTCTGGTTACTACAGGCATCTTGCACGTGCATAAAATCCTCTAGTTTAAAAACACTTTATATGGGCCGGCCCGGTGGCGCACTGCTACAGTGCGCCGCTTGGGAGCGTGGCGGCGCTCCCGCCGAGGGTTTGGATCCCACATACAGACCGGTTCCCGCTCACTGGCTGAGCGAGGGGCGGGCGCGGCGCCGAGGGTTGCAATCCTGTTGCCGGTCCCGGTCCCGGTCCGGTACGGGCGCGACACTGAGGGTTGCGATCCGTTGCCGGACACGAAAAAAGACAAAAAAAAATAAAAAATAAAAACACTTTATATGCATAATGCCGTTTGATCTCATAGGTACAATAGGAATGAATACATTTCAGTGATCTCAGTAAAAACTAGTAATGTAAATTTACCCTGAAGCTTGTGCTAATTAGTGGTAATTAGTTACCTAAGTCATGTACATTATTATAAAAGTTGTAAAAAAAAAAACCCTCACCCTAAAAAGCAAGGCACAATAGAACACCCGCGAAAGTCTGACATCTCACAACTGATTTTTTCCTTATTACCAGACAACATACTTTGGGCATTAGTTTTTTTTTTTTTTTAAATAAATACCTCTAAATTCCTCTAAAGAGAATAGCTCAAACTCAATTTTAATGAATGAATTCATTTCATTTGTTTCCTAGATGAAATAACGCAGTTAAACCATCTGAGTACACTGAAGATTTGAGTTAGTTCCCAGCTACATTGATTATGGTACAGAATAGAGCTAAAGTCACTGAAGCCTATGACTACTTGTCTTCTATCCCATTAGGTCTTCCTCTTAAAAGAAAGCTTATACTTGAGCTGATCTCTCATGCTTATTCTTCATCAAAGACTCCTGGCCAGTATCTTAACATAACACTTTTTGCTTCCAACTGTCAATTTAGAAACTCCATTCATATAAATGACTGAATAAGACACAGTGATCCCATGGTGAACCTAGTAACTACCTCCCCACAGGAGGCAGCTCACATAAATTCCTCTTCACAGACAGCTTTATAAAATATTCTAAACTCATACTTCAGTTTAATGGACATACTTAATTTTCTGATGCATTTTGTAAATATGTTGCATATGCCTTAAATAGTGATTCTAGACAAAGGCTGTGTTATATTTTTGTCCAGATTTATTTACCATAGTCCTGACTAAGAGAGAATACATTTGATGAAACCAATGAAAAGTGGCATGCAGACCTACACACACACACACACACACACACACACACACACACACACACACACACACACAAAGTAAGCAAAGCATGCCAGAATCCAACAACCCTAGACTTAATACTTTAGAATACTGAATATTTGTATAAACTAATATGTGTGTGAGTGTGTGTGTGTGAGTGTGAGTGTGTGTGTGTTCATAATTAGCTAAATTTTTAAAATTCTTTTTTTCTGGACAAACTACAAATTGTCATTGAAGTCAACAATAGACTTTTAAAGAACTACACTTACAAAACCATCCATGGCCCAATTTTCCTCCTTCATTTTCTTCGCAGATGCATGAGCTGGTACTTTAATAAGATATATGTGTAACATTAGGCGAGCTTCCTGGCTTTTATATACCCCTGTAAAATGCAAGAACATTTTAGTCTACTTAATTTTGTATTTTACTATCTACAACTCCTTAAATATATCATCAAAGAAATGTGATAAGAAAAGAAATAAAACAAGGCCCAAGTGAAGGATAGCTTTTCACAAATCCTGCAATAGACAGGGATCTCTCTTTTGGCGGAAATCCTCAATTTAAATCTTAATTGCGGGGTTTAAATTACCTATGCTATTAAAATTCAGTACTACAGTTCTTAATAACATCATTCCATAATATTACAAACAAAATGATTTCTTTCCCTAGATTCTAAAATGTTCAAGGATGCAAATCAAATGTTAAAATTCCTGATACATTCCTTAAAAATAAATGAGGTACCAACACTGTGAAAGAGAGTATTGCAGGTGCTGCTGCTGCCACAAAAATGAATATATCTTGTTTTTATTCTTAAGAATTTCCAATGAAGTAGGTGATATAAATTAAGGAACACAACTAACCAAAATACATGAGAGAATGTGATAAATAGAAGACCAGAAAAGAGACATCATTTCCCACTGTAGTGATCAGAAAATACATATTAAGAAAAAGAGCATATGAGCTGGGTCTCGAAAATCAAGTGGGATTTTTAGTTCAAGAAGGTAAATGCAGGTAATTACATAAAGGAGAGAAGAAAAAATATATACGATGATTTTTTTTAGAATGTGAGTATTCTAAGAGTAGGAATAAGCTGGAGTGTATACATAGTAGGAAGTAAAGCTGTAAGTAAAAATTTTGCAATTAACTGTTGGTTGAAATTTGTATACATTCATTGTCACTTAATTGTTTACTTACATAATGAAGCACTGTAAGAATATTCTGGGAATACAAAGATAATAAGACATAGATCTTGACCTAAAGCAAATTATAACCAACAGGCAGAGGACATAAAACTAATCAAAAATAACATCACTGGGAAATTGTTACAATTGGTTTATGGGAAGAAAGTAAGTGAAAGCAAATTTAATTAATCTAATTATTTATGTTTGTTTTTCTATATTTGCAGAAATCTATTCTGAAGGTTTTCTATATTAGAATAAGTATATATTTATTTTGAGCTAACTCTTGTACAGAAAATAAAGAAAAAAATTGTTGACATTTTAAAGTTAAGTACATCATTAGTCCCAATTTAAATGCATTTCTTTCCTCATATAAAACTTCTTTCCATTTATATTACATAATTCTGTATATTTAAAAAATGTAATACATACTAAATTCTAATACTTTCCTTTGGGTTTAATGCAGAATCATTCAATGACCGAAAATGATGTCCAATATTCCTTTTAAAATTTACAAAATCAATTAACATAATTTCATTTCATATTTTATTTATATCATAAATTATTTCATTATTAATAATTATATAGGAAATATATTGCCAGGAAATTTACTATATATGTTTATATATTTTTTTCATATTTTTAATATCAAATGTCATAGTACTCCATTTTTAAAAAATGACAGCAATGATAATTCAGATTCATTAACTTGACAATATTTATTGAGGATTATTTAGTTCCAGATGCTCTTCTAGCCTCCAGGTATATGATAATGAATTGGAACACCAAGTCCTTCTCTCTTAGAGCTTATATTGTTGAAGTATAGAAAAAATAATAAATAATATATAATATAATATAGTTTCAAATAGTGAAAAGAAGAAAATAAAACAGGGTAAGACTGTCTAAGATTAAGGATGTGTCTATCATAACCAATAATAAAAAAAAAAGAATGCATGTGTTTGTAATATGAATGCTGCTTCAGATAGGGTCATTGGCATTACTGCCTGAGGAGACAATATTTGAGAAAACATCTGAATGTGAGAAAAACCAGAACAATCAAAAATAATGAAGGATGTGTGTACTAGGTACAGAAAACAGAAACATGAAGAGGTTGAGTGGGTCCTGGTTCCCATAAACTTGTTTAAACTAGTGGCTCTTCTTTTTCTGTCTTAAATTTTGGGTGTCCACCTAAACATCGTCATTTGAAGAAATAATTTTGTGCCCAAAGAATAGTTTGTAATTCATTGATCTGGTCTCTGGTTTTATGAGAACAGAGAAAGATTTAGTTGTGTTCAAATTAAATTAGAAGCACCATCCTATTACCTGGCATCTAATTCTAGGTACATAAAAATATTCTTGAAGGAACTTTCTCCAAAACTGCAGTTTTTTATTTGTGTGGTAATATTCATTCATCAATCTAAAAACCAGAAAGCATTGTTTCTAAATGAATTATGAATGTCATCAAACATAAATATAACAAATATTTCTTGTTTTCAAAATTACTAATTTTGATACTTAGTATCAAAATTACTAATAAAGATGAAATTGTGATAGAAATGAAGCATGAAGATATTACTTTTTGTCGCTGTTTTTTAAGGTGATACCTGAAAGTAGCAGTTCCATGTTGCTGTTGCTCAATGTTGCATTAACTCTCCCAGTGGAAGCATTGAAACTAGTAATTGTCAAGGTCATGGGTTGTTTCCTTCCTTTGAAATTGTAGGAGCCTTTCCATATATAATTTTGGGCAAATACATCATCAGGAACTGTGAAGAGATTAAAGAAACCACACGCTAACTTTACAGTGTCCTATAAATATAAGCATTAAATAGTAGATTGATGAATATTAGTTTATCAAATAATGATATTTTGCTAAATACACAATATTGAATGTGTGTTATAAAATGAATTCTTCATTTAAAAATGTTTCAATTCTTTTAGAATAAATCAAAATTGTTATAACCCAAATTTGTTCATCTGTCATCAATAAGAGAGAAACACACAATATCAATTAAAAACATCAAGCTTGTTATATTTAGAACCCAGGTAAATAAACTTTGTTTATATTTGGTCTCCTATAACAATATTTTTTCAAAAGGAAAATAAAATGATTTTACTGAGCCAAGTCAGTCTATACACAAGTCTCAAGAAACCTGCTTTTCTCCTAAGCAGTGGGAATAGATTCATGGGAGGAGGACCACAGAGTTAACCCTCATCTCCCCTTTCCAAAATGGCCCTGGAAGACTGCTGGAGAGAGTGTTCCTTTGTCTCCATTACAGACTAATGACTTCATTACTCTGATAATAGATGATCTTGAAGAAAAACAGGGCTGCACCATATTTACAGCTTTGAGGTGTATAGGTCTTTTTTTTTTTTTTTTTTTTTTAAGAAATAAAAGAATTATCATTAGAAATTGCCTGACTCTCATGAGAGATGAACTGTGGTAGAATCAAAGTTTTTTTTTTTTTTTTTTTTTTTTAAGAAATAAAAGAATTATCATTAGAAATTGCCTGACTCTCATGAGAGATGAACTGTGGTAGAATCAAAGAATATTCTAAATATTATAAAACTTTCATCTAAAGGAGAAACACTATTTTATATAATAGCCAAATGATTTATTATAATTATATAAATTATTTATATAATTTATCATTATATAAATGAGTATGTCAAAGTCTCCACAGCCCCTGGGAAGCAACTGAGAGAAGCTTCCATTAATCAGTACCTCACAGTAAAGCACGTTCCTGGAAATCAGCTATCCAAGGGAGCCATGCCTATTTGGGTGAGTGAATGAATAAGTGAATTTAGGAGAAAGTCATTTTTTTTTTCTTTCCTAAGAAGTTATTGATAATTTGTCACGTGATCTCTCCAGATCATAGAAACTAGTGTTACAAGTTGTGAATTCCTTAGTTTTATAAAAAAAAAAAAAGAAAAAACTGTAAAAGATCAATATAAAATACTGTCAAGAGCTGAGATTTTACTGAATATTTCAGTTAACATGATTATTTTTATTTCCATGATAATTCATAAGAAATACAGCAGAAGAGTTAGAAGTGTAGGCAATGGAGTTAGGCTACTTGTATTTAAGTCCTTCCTCTATAAATTATAAACTGTGTCATTGTGCATACATTACTGAACTTTCTAAACCTGAATTTTCTCATGATTAACAGGGGATTAACAAAGAACTGTTAGAAACATTCAATGCAATAATGAATGTGAAATGTTTAGCTAAGTGTTAGCTACTACCATTATTAATATTATTATTATTATACACAAATAAAATAGGGATATTGGGGCTCTTATAGCTCACCAAATAACTGCTAATAAAAAATATTTACCAGCCACATAGTTAGTATGCTGAAAAATCTAGAGTCCTGGCTCTGTGACCTTTGCCAAGTCATCCTCTTACTCATGCTCTCTCCCCATATTCCAAACTATACCTCTTCCCTAAAAATTTGGTACAATGTATGAGTAAAAAGTAATTGGTAAGCACCATAAAGAGTTTTTGACTAACAAAAGCATATCTAAAATATGCTTTGCAGGGAAGTCACAAGCTAAATTGCCCTTATTAGAAAGGTCAGGAATATGGGGGTAATGGCTCTTAATTGCAGAGATTGGAGAAGGAGAGAGAAAGATATTCTAAAGGCAGTGCCTGGCAAATAGTAGGCACTCAATAGATAAGTGTTGCTGTTGTCTCTGATTGTTTGTTTCCTCTGGCCTGTACTGTGATTACTCTGTGCTACGCCCAAACCTTCTGTTATACCGGATGACCTTGTGTCCATGGTGTTTAGGGGAATTAAAGAGTGTCGGTAGAAGCAGATAAAGGAGAACCTCAGTTGCAAGAGACAATAGCAATGGGAAGAATCAGGAAGCAGCAGTGACAAGGTAAATTTCATCAGGATTAATCATTGATGTGGTAGTAAATGTTTAACAACCACCTCATAATGAAAAAAAAGCTAATTTGTAATATTTGCTGATTTCTATGGTAGGATTATTACCATTATGGCAGATTTCAAGCTATCAACAGTACATCACTGGATAGAGGGTATGGAAGAATGCCCAGAACTGGCTATGGTGAGCCACTGTCACCTGACCAGCATGCTATCACCACCTGCCATCTTCCCACACATAGCTGAGAAATGTAACTTAGACACCACCTGGTCACTTATATTCTCATACACAATGGGAAAGATAATACTTCTTGATATTAAGTCTATTTCGAGATTTAAATGTGATTATGTATTTGACAGTCCTTTGTAAACTCTAAAGTGTCATACAACTAATACTGATGTGGATGACAATGATAGTAATGATCCTTTCTTTCAAAACATGTTTGAATTTAAACATTGCTTAATAGGCTTCATGGCATTGTCAAATACACTATCATGATCCTGACTTTGATACAATTGACAATTTTCATCACTGTCACTTCAGAGAAATCTAATCATTGTGTCTCATTCATAATTTTAAATGGAATGCTGCTTAAGGTTTTCTCATTTATGATAACTTTCGCTCTAGAAGTATTACAGATGCTTTTGCCCAGGTTAAGGAAGTGTATTTGTCCGTTTCTGTTGCTTACAACAGAATACCCAAAACTGGGTAATTTGTAAGAAACAATTTGTATTGCTCACAGTTACAGAGGTTGGGAGTCCAAAGTCCACACATCTGGTGAGGACCTTGTTCTTGGTGATGACTCTACAGTGATGCAGGATGTCACGTGGAGAAAACAGAGAAGCAAGTGAGAAACTAATGTCCTCACTCGCTTTTCTTATAAAGCCATCAAAACCATGCCCATGATCAACATTAAACCATCAATTTATTAATCCATTCATTATGACGAGGTTCTCACAATCCAATCACCTCTTTGAGGCTCCACCATTCAATTACCATGATAGGATCCCCTCCCCCCCATAACATTGTGACAGTGGGGATTAGGTTCCTAATACATTGACTTTGAGGGACACATTCAATCCATAGAAGGAAGTCTTTTCCTTGCTAATTTATTAAGAATTTTTAAGAAGTCATAAACAGGTGACGAATTTTATCAAATATTCTCTTTGCAAGGATCATAATGATCATAATTTTTGCACTTTAATCTCTTAATGTGATATATTACTTTTAACTATTACTTAACACAAAAATATCCCTGCATATCAATGATGAATCCAATTTGGTTCTGATGTGTTATTTTTACTACAATGCTGGATTTGATTTGATAAGATTTTATACAGGATTTTTTATCTATAAACCTGGATCAAATGGGCCTGAAATTTTTCCCTTTTGTAATGTCTTTATCTGAGTTATTGTAGTTATGTTGGGCCCATAGAATGAATTTTATTATCTTAAAGAATTTTTATAAAACTTGATCTGTTCCCTTAAAATTTGCTCGAACTTATCAGTAGAGCAATCTGGGCCAGGTTTTTCTTTGTGAAAATAATTTTAACCAGTACTTTATTTATTATGAGATTAGTCAAGCTTTGTTTTATTATTTAGTTTTAGTAAGATATACTTTCCTAGTAATTCATCCATTTTGTTTAATTTTTTTTCAAATGTTGCTAGTTATTAGCAGTTTTCTCAAAATACATTTCTACTTTATTTAATCTGCTGTCTATGTAGTTATTTTACATTTCCTTTGTGTTATTTTTATCTAATTTTTTCTACTTTGCACATTTTTTCAAAAAAACTACCTTTGGCTCTGTTGAGATTCTTCTATTATATCTTGGGTTTTTTGTTGATTGGTTTTTATTATTACATTGATTTCTGCTTTCTTTTTGTTATTCTGCTATGCTCTTTATATCTTCTTAACAGGAACACTTACCTAATTGTTTCTGAGAACTTCCTCATTTCTAATGTGAAGATCTAAGGCTATAAATTTTCCTTTACAATTCTGCTTTTGTTACAGTCCTCAAGTTTTGATATTTAATTTTTCAGTACTACATTCTAGCACTGTATTATATTTTCCATTTTAATGTCTTCTTTAATTTGTAAGTTATTCATTACTATTCATTTTGCTCTGAATTTCCAAACATACAAAATTTTAAAAACATTATCCATTTTCTTATTAACATCTAATTGCATCATGTTGAGATATCAGGTCTGCAGATTAACTTTGCTTTAATTTTTTTTTAGATTTATTTATTATTTAATATATGATCAATTGTTATAGTTGTCCCATGTGCCTTTGAAGACAATATACATTCCATAATTTTTGACACAGAAATCTTTACATATGTATGTTCGATCAAGCTCATCACTACTGTTGTTTAGTTTTTCCATATCCTTTTTGATTTTTCGTTTGCCCGATTTATCTATTGGGTGACCACTGACCATGTTTTGTATGGGACAGACCAAGTTTACACTTGATGTACTGGAACTATTATTCAGATCACAATTTGCTCCCAGATAAAGCATCTCCCTTGGAAAATTCTGGGTATTGATTGACCTTTATGGCTTTCTGAATCTACTAATAAGCCTACTTTATGTTGACCTATTCTTCGGTTGTCTTAGTGGCATTCAGTATGTTTTCACTCAGCATTGAAAAAATTAGTATAAGTCTGTGGGCACTCCACTTTTACAGCATATACATCAAAAATTTCTAAACCCAAATAAAATTAGATCCTAACATTCCTTGGCCCAATAAAATAGGGTCAAATCTGTCTCCAAGGTAAATATTAGATGCTCAGCCCTTAATTTTACTTGTAACTTTTCACTTACATTACATAAATAAAATACTGACCAACACTAAGTAGCTCTTACAGCAATTTGCACTTCATTTTCATGAAATGCATTATATAATAATCTAATCATTATTCATTTTCTACAGAAAAAGAAATGGAGACTCAGATAAATGATATATTTTTTCCACGGTCACAGGCTAGAGAGTGTGTAAGATGGGAATTACATCAGAGTTATAGGACTTTAAAACCAATGTTTTTAGTGACTAAACTAGATTTTTAAATTTGCTTTTTAAATCAAATAATTGAAAATAAACTGGACAAGTTCTAAAAGTTGCTGATCTTTTATTCTCATACTGACTGTATTTGGTTCCTCTTTAAAATACATAAAAAATTAGATAAAATCTCCTTCTTTATCTTAATGTTTTAAATAAAAGTATTGCCATTATGTTATAGTAATTTACAGACATTCTTCAAAGAAAATTTTATAGCAAAAACTAGAAGCAATGTTAATGAAATATGAACATGTCAGAGTACTACATTGCTTTACATTCAACATTTTATAATACAAATCGCCAAATTCAAGATAGTCAAATACATACTTTTCCCATACCAAAATATGTATTTTAAATAAATGGTCCCTTTTTTCAAAAAAAATAGTGATCATGACTACTAGAAAAATCATGACTTCCAGAAAAACAAATGAAATTACTAACCACTTAGCTTTGGGCTGGGTGTTCCTAGTGCAGGTCTAGGATCTTTCACCAATATTTTGGAACCAGCTATGAAAAGAAATGAAAATGTTTACAAAAATTACAACATGCAAGCACTCACATATATATATAAACACACACACAATGTGTTGTACTTGTCAATTTTATACCCTGACATATCACAGTTTTCTACAAAATGTCCTGTTCATCCCAGCGTTGCAGTTCAACACTTCTCTTATTCATCTAACAACTTTAATAATTACCCCTATCATAGTACAGTGGGACAAGAGGCAGATTGGTGCTGCCATGTCATCTTGGGATACTGCTTCTTATTTTAGATATATAAGCTAACATAGAAATAGTTGCTTCCGACCTGGAAGCTAAGGGCTGAGGGTATGTTCCTGTTAAAAAAAAGGCAAAAAACATTTGGCCAGGTTTCACATTTAAGAATAAAAATGTGTTAAGATAGCTTATCATGTCACCAGAAATTGAATAGATTCAAAGTGAAATCTTTAAAGTTTTGAGCCAAACCAAAGATAGCTCCAAATCAAGAAAAGGATGTGGGATAAAGGAAGTGACTGGAAAGTTGCAGGAGCTATGACTGATGTGCAGTGCTCTGTAGAGACCATGTACCCTAAGAACAATGTAATGTCCTTAAAAAGCTTTAAGGGGAAGTGATTGGGGTGAACATCACTCTTGCTGCAAAAAGGAGAAAAACTTGAAAAAGAACAAGTGTTGATATGGCTAAGAGAAGTGAAGAGTCTATGGTAGTCTAAGTAGAGATGATGAGTTAGAATACCATAGCAATGATAATAAAACAGAAAAATGGATAGATAAAAAAAAAAGCAGCTATTGAAATTATGGTAGGTTTAGAGGAATAGGAAGCTATCTGTGGTGAATACTAGATTTCTACTGTTATAGGACTATATGATGGTAATATCACTGAGATAGAGAATACCAAAGGAAGACTATATGGGGAAAGGAAATTAATGAGTTTAGTAGTGCATGAGTATTGAGTATTGAAATATATTTGAGGAATTCAAGTAGAGATGTCAAGTAAGCAACTGAAATAAGTCTGAAGCTAGAAGAAGATAAATGAGCTAGAAATATTAATTTGTAAGTAATCTCCATAGAGAAGACTGTTGAAGCCATTGGCTTGAATGAGATCACCTAGAAGAGGATATAGGATGAAAGGAAGAGATGACTTTAGAAAATCATGGGTAGAAAAGCATAAGCTTATAAAGGAAGTGGAGAATGTATTAGGGGACTGAATACTTTTCACTCATAAGTCACAAATCTAGATATTAAAAGTACAGTTGTAAAAACTTTGAACAAAGTCTGCTGTTCCTGAGATTATATTCTAATTGAGAAGAGGCAGATAAGAGGAGAGGAAAGTAGAGACAGACAATAACAAGTACACAAATAAAAGACCTTCACATACAATATGGGTTTCTATCTTGAAACATTTTTAGAAAGGAAAAAAAGTCAGGGTATTGTTCTAAGAGAAGTGAGCTGGCCGGTTTGCTAGCTTGGATAGAGAGCATCGTGCTGATAACACCAAGGTCAAAGATTCAGCCAGACTCAAAAAAATAAATTAATTAAAAAATAAAAATAAGATAAGAGAAGAAAGTGAAAATATATCAAGAAGGAGAAAGTTATTTTATTTGTAAATGCTGCAAAAGATCAAAAAGTAAAAGGTCTAAAAAAAATTGTTGGATGGCAAAAGAAAAAGGATTTTATTCTTTTCAAGACTCTAGAAAAACTTACTTTGCTCCTTCTTCAGGCAACATAATACTTTTTCCTCTGGTAAACTCACTACATCTTGTCAAGATATGGATTGTACTGACAAACCAGTAACAGGGGTGGACACTTCTCCTAGATCTGGACAAACTGCCATTATCACCCTGGCTGAGAAATGGACTTGGAGATGGGCTCAGTCCCAAACTGTGACAATGAAGAGTCCTGAATAGTTAATGCTTTCCTAACCTAACTTTGGGAAGGGCTCTTTCTACTATGGTAAATCTGCCAGAAAGGTATGAACCCAGGGATGCTGCTAATTTTCCCTACTCTAGCCGTCGAATAGGGTATCCTCCAAATTCATGTTCACTGAGAACCTCAAAATACTTGCTTGTAAATAGGGCCTTTGCAGATTGGACATCTGGAGATGAAATAAGCCTGAATTTAGGGTAAGCCTTAAACACAACTGGTGTCCTTATAAGGAGGGGAGAGAGACACAGATATACACAAGAAAGAAGTCCACGTGAAGATGAAGGCAGAAATTGGAGTGAGGCTATGAGCCAAGGAATGCCAAAAGTTGCCAGGAGCTGCCAGAAGCTGGCAAGAGGCAAGGAATGATTTTTTCCCTAAGGGTTACAGAGGGTACGAGGTCCTGCCCACACCTTGATTTTGAACTTCTGGCCTTCAAACTACATAAGAATAAATATTCATTGTGTTAAGCAAACCAGTTTATGGTATTTTGTTACAATGGCCCAAGAAAACAAATGCACCTACCTGAAAGAGAGAACTTGAAGAAGAAATAAAGACAACAATAACAAAAAAAAATCAGCATGGAAAAGATGCTGTAAAAAGAATTTAATACTGTTCCTATCCCTCTGGATCCAGAAGGGTCTACATTACTTTTCCCTTGGAGTTGGTCAACACATATTCCTTGTTCCTACACTAATTTGAGTCGAGTCTTTGTCTCTTGCATCTGAGGAAGGCTTGAATAGTACAATCTCTTGTGATAAAAGCATCTATAGAAAAAATTTACCTTGACAAACAGGAACTTTTCCAGTCCAGGTGTTATCAGATCTACACACTCTATGTTCTGTTCCACCTGCTAAGAAGAAGCCAGGCTGGCAGGTATAAATTAGTGTATATCCATGAGATGGAAGGTCCATTCCTACTACATTTGCATGAGCAGGAGTTTCTGGCTGTTTACAACTGTGGGCTACATTAAGAAAAGAGAACGATGTCAATTATCTGTGACATATTAAGAAAATGTTGAGATGGGAGTCACAATACATTTTTAGACATACTATAATGCCATCATCATATAAATATACCTTTGAATAATTATTCTAATGAGCCAAGAAAAATGCATTAATGAAAATATACATATTCATTTCATACTCTAACATTTCCTAAATAACATCTGTGGAACACTTGTAGATGTTAACAGAAAAAAATGAGAAGAAATTAAAAAAAAAAAAAAAGACTTACTGTGTGTATTTAAGCTCATCAATGTATACTACATCTCCATTTTAGAGAGTCACAATAAACGTTAGTATTTTAAAGGCTCTAAAAATTCCTTCAGTAAGATAGCTTTTAAAGTTTGTCAAGCTCAGGTTTTACCAGTTTCAGAAATACTATTTTATGATTTTTTATTTATTATATTTATTTTAAATCTGAAAAACCATTTTTCTAAGGTTAAATACAACCACAATTCATTATATTGCTCTGTTATTAATACTTCCCTATGTAGAAAGTACATTTTAATAATTATTTTATGCATAGAATTTTCTGGCCATATTTGGGTCCATATGCTAGAAATATAATTTCATTCATCTAACTTTTTGTCTTCTTTTGTCCATGTTTCCTTTCACTCCTAATTTTGTACCTTCATTCCACCACGCCTTCTGCCTAGTTCTCCTGTTTTCTGTCTTATAAAGGCCATTCCTTTCTCAAGAAGAGACAAATGCTACAAGGAATTTTCCCCTAGAGCAGACAGCATTTTTGATCACTTTTGATAGACCCTTTTGATATCCTTAAAGATAGTCTCTGAAAAAAGTGTTCCATGGACATATTTCTTTGGAAAAACAATATTTTACATTTGTTTCCCAGTAGAGGCTCATAAAGCTTAAAAATTAGCTACATTTTTTATGTCTAAACATTGTGTTAAATGGTTTATATTTAATACAGTTCAGTTAGTGGAATTTAATCCTCATGGGATAAATATCGATAAGGATAAACACAAATAGTCTGTCTCTACTTCGTTCTTAAGCCGTACGTTATGCACATATTAGAAATTTTGAGATCTTTGCAGTAATAGAAACTGTTTAACTTTATGTAAATCATTTCTCAAATGTAGGTCATCAACCTTGGTTTACTATGAAATACCTAGTTTTAGCCCACATAGTTGTCCTCAAGTATACATTCTAAGGAATCCTCTTTTAAGAAATTTTGCCACATTTAAATATAAGCCCACTGGGCATGTAACACGATGTCTTAGTGGAGTGATCTGCTGCTTTTAAGTAAGTTGCTAGTCCACAGGGGACCCCATGATCATTTGGGTGGTTCTGAACAAAGCTTGAGTAAATTCACAGAACTTGTGTGGACTTAAGCAAATCTTAAAAAGTAGATACCTTCCCTATGAGTGTTTCTACTCCGGCTTACTCTTTATGCTTTTCCTCAAAAGACTCAGAAATAAAAAGATGGGGGAAAAGATCAAAAGAGGGAACTGGAGGGAAAAAAAAGACAAGTGGCTGACCAGCTGAAATTTATTTCTACTTGCTTGTAAAAAAAAGTTCGTGACCTTGGGCTTTGTTCTCATTTAATCTGTACAGCAAGTGCTCTCAACTTAGAATCAGTAAACATTTAGAGGCTCCAAGAAATCCTGAAATAGTTTTCGAACTTGTGGTCGAGGTTTCCATAAATATTTCTTTTCATAGACATTTCTAGTTTTCCTCAGATTCTCAGAGAATATTTTCACAAGTGATTTAAAAAAAATTGAGACTCCTTGGGTTGAGCCTCCTGTATTTCAGAGTACTTCAGATTGATTGGTACAGATCTATGCAACTAAAAATTAATCTTTACCTAAAATTATCAAGTGGCCAAACTGAACACAATCATACGAGCTTTACAAAAAGAACAAAATTGTGCCTAAAACTTGATATAGTAATACAATTACGTACATGAAAAATGTTTTACAACAATCTAAAAAAACAATTTGGTACATCGGTTGTATAAATGTAAATTTATTTCCACAGTTGGAAGAAAAAAATACATATAAATTAAATTCTTTTTTTTTTTTTTTTTTTGGTCAGTTGGCCAGTACCGTGCTCTAACTGAGACAGAATAAAGCTAGGCCTGTTAACCAAACTGACTCCATTTTAGCTGGAGAAGATACTTTGTTACTTCTCCACTCCTCAGTCATGAGACCCCCCCCCCTCAGGTCACATGATTACCCCATGGCCTGCCCTGATAAAATAAACTGAGACAGGAGGGAAACAAATATTCACTGAGTTGCCAAACCCCTGCCAAGGCTTGTTTACTGTAACTGTAAAAATTAAGTTACAGATTAACCTTAAGACCCCTTTAGGAATTCCCAAATGCATACAAACTTCAAGGTGATAGATGCAATGACCCTCCTGGGGTGATGATAATGAATACCACCACAGTCTTGGACCTAGCCAGCAGGAACAAGGACCAAAGTCCTAACTGATCATGCACCCATGATGCAACCAGGAATAACAAAATGGACTGCCTCCAGTGACAATGGCTTGCACCCCTTAACTTCTTTCCCTATAAAAGACCCTGAACAGCTCCCCTTGGGGGTCTAGCTTTCCTGTAGCTACCCCCCTTATGCATAAGTTGATCTCCTCTTTTAATAAAATGCTGCTTGCTTTACTGCTGGGTACATTGTTCATTTCTACTACTTTAGGACCCAAGAACCTAATTCAGTAACATTGCCAGCTGAGCTAACTGGCCAGCCTCTAAAAATGCATATAAATTCTCATCCATAATAAATATCATTTTTTTCCCACAATATTTACTGTCGCGCTCGGGCTCTTTCACCTGCCCATAATCCTGCTGACTGGGCCAATTGTCAAGCTAGGGCTGGGTCTGGAGCTCACAGACCCCTCAAGCCCATTGTCCAGACCGGGTCACAAACCCTTCACATGCCAGGCTGGGTCACCAGATCCCTCACACACAGGTCTATGAGCTAGGTAACCAGCAAACAGCTCCTTGGAAGTGGTAGGTTGGAAAAGCATGGCTGCACGGAGCGGCATCCACCAGAGGCAGCCACCAGCCAAAGCCACAGTACAGCACATGTGCACTAACTCCACCCACACACACACAATTTGTTTACTGAACCACCCCCATCCAGGCCTGAGGTGAGAGGGCCTGATTAAATTGTTCTATTTTCCCAACACTTACGCATGCATTCAGGCTGAATTCCACTCCATGTGAGGTCAGGGAGGCAAGTGCGTGTTGTAGACCCTTGGAGTAGGTGTCCTTTTTTGCAATGGAACTGTACAACACTTCCTACCTACAGCAAATTAAAGAGAGAGAGAGAGAGAAAAAAAAAAAACATATGTTCTAATGCACTTCAAATATAGCAACAAACAGAAAAAAACCTTGGGTGAGAAAATGCTTTCAAATGAAATTCTACATGGTAGAGTTGGAAGGAAAGGTAATTGAAATTTGATTTAAAATACAATTGGGAAAAACTTCAAGACTCACTAAGGGAAAAAATCCTCCATCTCTTTGTCTACAAATCATCATCAAATATTTGAGTACCCAATGTATACATAGGTGCCAAACTTTTTGCCATGGAAATTTGAAGAAAATATATAAGGTACCAAAAGACCAACGAGCTACATAAGAATACAAGATAGAAAGATAGATAATTAGATAAAGATAAATGAGAAGATTGGAAAGATAGATATGGAAATAAAGATAACTAACAACATGAGACAAATGAATATTGAAGATGGTAAATGCAACATGAGATTAGAAGCAAAGGTGGTTACTAAAGGTTGTGGCGGTAACAGAAATATACAATGGAAAACATGCCGTTTTCATTAAGTTGTTAAAGATGTAGAATTTAGATGTATATACAGGGCAATGGTTTTCAAAGTTTGGTCTCCAGACCAGTAACATGAAAATCACCTAGGAACTTATTAGATATACAAAGTTTGGAGCCTTACCCCATACCTGTTGTTTCAGAAAATCTTAAGGTGGGACCAGCAGTCTGTTTTAACAAGAACTTCAGGGACTTTAACGAACCCTGAAGTTTGAGAATGACTGTTATAAAAGTAGAAAGTATACATCACATGTTTCAGGTAAAAAAAGGGAGTACATTTGATTTGTTGGCACGAATAGTTCACAAACTGAGCAGGGAATAGAAGTGGAACATAAAGTGAGAAACAATGGGATATAGTAAATAAAAAAAAAAACAATCCGAGACTAATGTTTACTTCGTTTCAATTTTGGATCTGACATTAGTTGAATAAGTTATATCTCCTCTTGAGGACTTAATTTCTCTCATCTATAAATAAGGATGATAATATTATTTGTCTTGACGTTTGTTTTAAGGAATAAATGAAATAGGGTATATAATTCACTCCACCCTGGGATAGCACATAAGTTTTAAATAAATTCTACCTATAATGACTAAGTTGGAGACATAACTAAGAATCAGTTTTTGAAGGGTCTCAAATACCAGGCTATGGTATTTGAAAGAATTAAAAGTGGTAATTTTAATTACAGGGCTGGCATTACCATTTTAGATTTGAGTGGATAAAAGCTGTGGCAGTACACCTGGGAAGGAAGTCATTTACTCAAAATATGTTACAAGAAAAAATCAACAAGATTTATTAAATAATTAGAAGTGTAAGAGAAGATCTTAGGGTCCACCAATTCAGACTTCCCTGGCTGCTGGAGTCTGAGAATGTTCAATTGCTGACTTAGGATTCATCACTCAAACCCTGTTTTCTGCCCTCCCCTTAATTCCTACTTTGTACACGCTAAAGCAACATAAGCTTAATGTGACATAATTTGATAACAAGTTTCCATTGGACCTTAAGACTAGCTAAATGTCACCATTTCTCATATTGTCATTATTACCCGGAATATACTACGTGAGAAACATTCAATTCCAAAATTCATTCTTTGACAAACACCTTTATCCTTTCAGTTATCTCATGCTGTGTTTTCCGTGACACCCTCACCTTTAGCCTCTACATGATCTAGGAGATCAAGGGATCTAGGAGATCAAGGGAGATGACCCATTTTGTCCAGGGCTACTGCACTGCTTGACTCCAGGAGGCACTATTCACATTGTATTCAGTATAAAAGGAGTTCCTCAAATTGTGCTCCAGAAGATGCCAACCAGCTCCTAGGTGATAACTGCGGCTGCTGGTTAGGGGCCACACTTTGAGAACTACTGCCATAGACAATTACTGTAATCTGACTTGTCTCCATTTGTCCAGTCTTGATCCCATTAAATTTATTTTCTTTACTGAAGTCAGAGAGATCTATGCAACATGAAAGTTTGACCTTATCACTCTTCTTCCTAATATTTTTATTGGTTCATCACCCATTGTGTTAACTTGGCAGATAAAGACCTTCATAACCTGACCACTGACCATTTCTCTACCATCATCATTAATCACTTACTTTTACACAAATTATGCCCCAATAATATTGAATTTCTGTATACCTTAAATGCATGCATATTTTCATGCTGCTCCTCCTGCATGGAACGCCGGTACCAACTTTATATCCCAGAGCTTACACTACAAGATTTAGCGCATTCCTTATCTCTAGACAGCCTTCCCTGTAGCAATAGGTCAGGAAAACAGTCTCTTTTGTGTACTTCCTTAGCATGTTATCAACGTTATCACCGAGCCTATGAAATCTTCTATTCCAGCTGACCCACACACCAAAATGTTAGCCTCTCTCCACCAGGGACTGTGCACTCACTCTTGTGCACTCAGAGTTTGGAAAACTTACTTAAAAACACTGGATCAACTGAAATAATGGGGACTAAAAATTTAATATAAAGTTATATAATTACTTAATTTAAGCAGATTTAACATGTCCATCAGTTTCTTAAAGTGCAGTAATATCACCTGTATTTTAGATAACAAAGTTAAAACATTCTGTTCATTCTTTGAAGGTTACATTTGGGTTACTTCCTCAAATCTTCATATTACTCAGATCTGAGAAACATGTTGATTATATAGACTTTTTTTACTTTTAAGACATTTCCCCTCAATCCTGTAAACTTTTCTGAAGTCACCATAACTATGGCTTTTGATACAACCAGATACTATAGAATTAAAATGTATCTGAAGAGTTTCGATATATTGCTAACAAATTTAATAGTAAGATTTTTGTCAAATTCACAAACATTTATACCAAATATCTAATATATCTAGAATTATAAGAATTTAGTAGTTAATTAAATTATTGATTCAGAATTTTTGTAGTCAAACAGATCTCCCAAATTTTCTCCAAATATCAGTGTATTAATAGATAATTTTTAGTGATGAATCCACTTAATATAACTTACATAGCTCTCCATCTTTTCCTGATTTGCTATCAGAAGTACTTCGGACTCTGAATAACTCCTAACATGCATAATATAATTCGATTATTTGTAAAAAAAATAAATAAATAAGCAACATCATAAAAAATTTCACTAGCCAATTCAAAAATCTCCTGGAAAAAAAAAATGCATGATTTTCCCACCAATATTTACTAATAAGAAGTTTGTATAATCAATTATGCACATTTGTGAAAAATAATATTGAAAGCTTTTTTTTTATATCAGGAATTAAAAATAATCCATATCAAGCTTTTTAATTGCAGCCAATGTTTAAATAAAAATCACTTTAAATTTATCCAAATTAGCATGCTGTGTTAGCATTATACAATTTTAAGAAATGTTTAATTAGTAAATATCACTTATCTTGTTAACTCCTTGTTTTCCTCTTTTAAATACTACATATTAGTTCCTAAACCATAAAATTTAGATAGCAAATCATGGAGTGAATAGAAATTTGCATAAATTTAGAACATTCCAAATAAGATCTTTCTTTCCATGAAATTTCATAGCAAATGACTCTTGGACTGCTAGAATTTTCAGCACTACATTTATTTGTATCTGATTTTTAACATCACATATTTGTTTAACGGGATTATCCATCATGGTTCTTAACAACTTTCAAAATATATACATAATTAAGTCTTCAAAAACGTATATGCTTCCTCTGTAATATATTTTTTAAAAACTATTTTCTATTCGTTTTTCATTATGTGTTTATATTAAACATTTTACACTCCCCTCCCCCCAAAATTCAGGTAACTTGTAATAAAAGACATACATAAATTAAGATGATTAAAATTGAATTAGTCTGGAGGGAAGCACCAGCTCTTGCAGCATATCCTGCCTAGGTGAGCTGAGGAGACCTGCATGATGCAGGCGACCCCTCCCCACTTGGACCCAGAGGGAAGCACCAGCATCAAAAGATCCTCCCCAAGAAACATTATAGTTAAATTTGCAAAGCTCAAAGACAAAGAAAGAATTCTAAAAGCAGCAAGAGAAAAGCATCAAGTCACCTACTGGGGAGCCCCCACCAGACTAATAGCAGTCTTTTCAACCGAAACCCTATAGGACAAAAGAAAGTGGAATGATATATACAAAATACTAAAAAAAAAAATAAAAAAATAAATTGCCAGCCAAGAATTCTTTAACCAACAAGGTTCTCCTTCAAAAAAAAGAGAGAAATAGTGTATTTCCCAGACTAACAAAAGTTGTGGAAGTTCACCACAATGTGACCAGCCCTGCAAGAAATTCTCAGGTGAGTCTGTCATCTGGAATCTGAATAATGATGACTACTATTACAAATACACAAGAAAGAGTAAAACCCACTGTTAAAACAAAAATGCCAGAGAGAAAGAGAAAGAAGCTAAATCATACCACCTTAAATTTCCAACTAACATTGAAGAAGAGAAATAAAAAGGGAAGTACTGATCAAAAGATTTAAATATCTAAACCAAAAGATTTAAAACATCAAAACAAAAAGCAATTAAATGACAGGAATTAAACAATACTTGTCAATAACTACCCTAAATGTGAACAGATTAAATTCCCCATTCAAAAAACACAGACTGTCTGATTGGATTAAAAAGCTAGACCAAGAATATGCTGTTTTCAAGAAATCCACCTCATCTGTAGAGACACACACAGACTAAAAGTGAAGGGATGGAAAAAGATATACATGCAAAAGAAAAACAAAAATGAGCAAGGGTATCTATTCTTATATCAGACAAAACAGAATTTAAACTAAAAAACCTAAAAAGAGACAAAGAAGGCCACTACATAATAATCAAAATATCTATCCATCTAGAGGACATAATAATCATAAATATATATGTACCCAATACTGAAGCACCCAGATATATAAACCAAACACTCTTTGACCAAAGGAAAAAAATAGGCCCTAATACATTAGTAGTGGGTGATCTGAACACCCCTTTCTCAGTATGGGACAGATCTTCCAGGCAATAATTCAACAAAGAGACAAAGGATTTAATTTACACCTTAGACCAACTGGACTTGGCAGATATATACAGAACATTTCACCCAACAACTAAAGAATATACTTTCTTCTCATCAGCTCATGGAACAATCTCCAGGATAGACCCCATATTAGGTCACAAATCTAGTTTCAGCAAATTAAAAAAAAATAAAATAATTTCAAGTATCTTTTTAGACCACAATGGACTAAAACTGGATATTGATAATAAGCAAAATTCTGGAAACTACAATAAACAGAAATTAAACAATAGGCTCTTGAATGACCTACGGGTCCAAGAAGAAATGAAACAGGAAATCGAAAAATTCTTGAAACAAATGAAAATAAAGGTACATCATACCAAAACCTGTGGGATACTGCAAAAGCCATACCAAGGGGCAAATTTATTGCAATAAATGCTTGCATCGAAAGAATGGAAAGACTTCAAATGAACAACTTAATATTACACCTCAAAGAACGTGAAAAACAACAACAATCCAAACCTAAAGGTAGTAGATGGAAAAAGTAATTAAGATCAGAGCAGAACTAAATGAAACAGAGACCCAAAAAACAATGGAAAAGATAAATGAAACAAAAAGTTAGTTTTTCAAGTAGATAAATAAAATATACAATCCATTAGTTAGGCTAACAAAAAAAAGAAGAGAGAAGTTCCAAATAATAAAAATCAGGAATGAAAAGGGAGACATTATAACCAATAACACAGAAATACAAAGAACCATTAGGGACTATTATAAATAGCTGTCATATTTTATGACAACATATATGAAAACTGGGAAGATATGAAGAAGTTTCTAGACAAACGAACCAGACTAAACAAAGAAGAGATATAAAGCCTGAACATACCAATAACAAACAAGATTGATAAGGTAATCAGCAATCTTCCAACAAAGCAAAGCCCAGTCTGGATGGCTTTACAGCTGAATTCTATTAAACTTTTAAGGTGGAGTTAACACCAATTCTCCTCAAACTATTCCAAACAATTGAAACAGAAGCTACCTCCCAAACTCATTCTATGAGGCCAACATAACTCTGATACCAAAACCAGATAAAGACCACAACAAAATAAGAAAATTACAGGCCAATATCCTAGATGAACAAAGATGCAAAACTCCTAAACAACATAGTAATAAACAGAATACAGCAACACATTAAAAAAACATACACTATGATCAAGTACGATTCATCCCAGGGACGCAGGATGGTTCAATATATGAAATTCAATAAATGTGATACATCACAGCAACAAGCTCAAGGACAAAGACCATTTGATTATCTCAAGATGCTGAAAAAGCATTTGAGAAAATTCAACATCCCTTCATGATAAAGACTCTCAACAAATTAGGTATAGAAGGAAAGTATCTCAAAACAATAAAAGCCATCTATGACAAGTCCACCACTAGTATCATTCAGAATGAGGAGAAACTGAGGGCCATTCCCTTAAGAACAGGAACAAGACAAGGATGCCCATTCTCACCACTTCTATTTAACATAGTAGTGGAGGTACTAGCCAGAGCAATCAAGCAAGAGAAAGAAATAAAGGGAATCCAGATTGGAAAAGATGAAGTCAAACTGTCTTTATTTGCAGATGGCATGATACTATATACAGAAAAACCTAAAGACTCTGTCCAAAAACTAATAGAGCTGGATAATAACTTCAGTAACATTGCAGGACGCAAAATAAATCACCCCAAATCAGTTTCATTTATATACTCAAATAACGAACTAACAGAAAGAGAAAAAAAGAAAGTCCATTTACAACTGTAGTGAGAAAAATAAAATACCTGGAGATCAATTTAACGAAGGAGGTGAAAGATCTGTACAATGAGAACTACAAACCACTACTGAGAGAAATTAAAGAAGACACAAAAAGATGGGAAGATATTCCATGCTCTTGGAATGGAAGAATTAATGTCTTGAAAATGTCTACAGAATCAATGCAATCTGCATTAAAATACCAATGACATTCTTCACAGAAATGGAAAAAACAATCTTAACTTTCATATGTAACAACAAAAGACCCTGAACAGCCAAAGCAATCCTGAGCAAAAATAAATAAATAAATAAAGCTAGAGGCATAACACTACCTGACTTCAAATTCTACTACAAAGCTACTGTAACAAAAACAGCATGGTACTGGCATAAAAATAGACACTCAGACCAATGGAGCAGAATTGAAAACCCAGAAATCACCCCTCAGGCATATCGTCATCTGATATTGGACAAAGGCAACAAAAATCTGCATCAGGGAAAAACTGCCTCTTCAACAAGTGTGCTGGGAAAATAGGATATCCATATGCAGAAGAATGAAACTAGATATGCACCTCTCACCATATACTAAAATCAACTCAAAATAGATTAAAGACTTAAGTATAAGACCTGAAACTGTAAAATTACTAAGGGAAAATGTCTGTGAAATACTTCAGGAACTAGTTGTGGGCACAGATTTTATGAACATGAGCCCAAAAGCAGAAGCAACAAATGAAAAAAATAAATAAATGGGACTATATCAAACTAAAAAGCTTCTGCACAACAAAGAAAACAATCAACAGAGTGAAATGACAACCTACAGACTGGGAGAAAATTTTTGCTAACTATGCATCCAACAAAGCATTAATAGCCATAATATATAAGGAACTCAAACAATAGCACAGTAAAAAAACAATTAACCCAATTAAAAATGGGCAAAGGAGCTGAATAGACATTTTTCAAAGGAAGACATACAAATGGGCAACAGGTACATGAAAAAATGCTCAACCTCACTAGTCATCAAGGAAATGCAAATTAAAACTACATTGAGATACCACCTCACCCCAGTTAGACTGATTATAATCAAAAAGACGGTGAATAACAAATGCTGGCAAGGGTGCGGAGAGAAGGAGATGCTCCTGCACTATTAGTGGGACTGTAAATAAATACAACCACTATGGAAAACAGTATGGAGGTTTCTCAAACAACTACAGATAGATCTTCCATAAGATCCAGTAATCCCACTTCTGGGTATGTACCCAAAGGAATGGAATTCATCATGTCAAAGGGATACCTGCACTCCCATGTTCGTCCCAGCTGTGTTTACAATAGCCAAGACATGGAACCGACCTAAATGTCCAGTGATGGATGATTGGATAAGGAAATTGTGGTATATATTCACTATGGAATACTACTCTGCCATAAAAACAAATGAAAGTCTCCTATTTATAACATGTTTGAACCTGGAGAATCTTATTTTGAGTGAAATAAGCAAAGCACAGAGGGATAAACAACACATGTCCTCACTCATAAGTGGGAGCTAAAAGAGAAAGAAGGAAGGAAAAAAATACCACAGTGGTGTGTTGGACTTGCAGAGGGAGAGAACATACCTGGAATACAAAATGGAGTTGGGGGGAAAAGGGGAGGGGAGGGAGGTTGGGGATAATTGGGTGGGGGACATGTACCAATGTAATTTGCGGTAATGGGCATGCTGCCATTATGTATCTTTCCTTCACATCTTGGGCACTAGGGGTGACAATCAGCTTTGTATCTCATGAAAATTCATAACCAATAAAAAATAAAAATATAAAATAAAATGAATTAGAAAGACAAGGTGACAAAAATGAAGGGATAACACATATGCTTAAGATAAGATGCAAGGGGTTGTTACTGACTGAGCATCAACTTTGGCCCTGAGCTTCCCGGTTTAAGAAAAATTAAATTTTTATCAGTTTGCCTTCAAAAACAATAATAATATTTTAATTGAAAAAGATTGGGTACTTATGTTTTTGTTTCTTTTATAATTCATGTCATCATATTTGTCATTTAAGGTAATAAAACAGTACATAATATGTTTGCCTCATTCAATGCACTTACATTCAGTACTAACTTCAATTGCAAACTGGAAATCATACATAATCACCATGATATTATGGTAAGATTACATATCTTAGGGTTAAAGATAATGGAGCTAAATATCTAAAAATTAGATTAAAAATATTTCTGATCTATTGCCAATTCCCTCTGCTTCCAGGCAATATTGGCAATATTGCCTGGCTGGATTTTAGTGTTGCTCTGAACTGGGGACAAATAAGTCCCTCCTATTCCTTCCCCTTCTAAATTGAAGTGTCTATTGTGCATATTTTGTCACTCTATCACCATTATATATTGGGTGTGGGGGCAGTAGGAGCTGTACCTTATGAACCTCATCTGCCTCTAGCCCTGACTAAGAGATGCTATGGACTGGACTGTGTTTCTCCTCTACACACATCATTCATGTGTTGAAGCTCTTACCCCCAACAAGACTGAATTTGGAGACAAGGCTTTAAGGAGGTAATTAAGGTTGAATGAGGTCATAACGGTGGAGTCCTAGGATCAGTATTGGTGGCCTTAGAAGAGGAAGAGAGAGAAATTTCTCCCTTTCTTCACACACACACACAAATCAAGGAAAGGCCATGTGAAGACACAGCAAGAAGGCAGCCATCTGCAAGCCAGGAAGAGAGCCCGCACCAGAACCCAACCATGCTGGCACTCTGGTCTCAGACTTCCAGCCTCCAGAAAAAAAAAAAAAAAAAAGAATTTCTGATATATAATAACTTTATGTAAAAAGCCCTAAATGCAAATGCTTGTAATGTATCTTCCACTTCCCGGAGCTCAATTTAAAGAGTAATACAGCAGTTAACGAAATATATGTGCTTGACATTTACTTCATAATTAATACAGATGTTTTATCAATCATTTTGACAGCTACTCCCTTCACTACCCATCTATTTTTAGACAAAAGTATTTCAATTTGCAATATTTTGAATAAAAAGAGAAAGTATGGAAAGAACTTTTTTCAGTGTTAGAGTTTTTATTATCTCTAGCTACAGATGATATATTTTAATATGTTAATAATTACATCTATGTTCAAAAATCTATTACACAAATCTATACAGAAAAAGAGAGTGAACAATTGGACACAAAGAGAAAATTAAGAAAATAATGTGAGTGTTTTTGAAATTCATAAATTTTATGCCCCTCCCAGAAGTGGGGTTCCTACAGCTGTGATTTTACTTCATAATTCATACTGGCCACCTGATCAAAGCAGGGTGAAAATGACCATTAGGACGTTCTGATTCTCTCTCTGGAAATTTGGAACTAAGATTGAGATAATCACTTTCTCTATGTGGCTGAGATGTAAATAGAAATGATGCATTCTTGGCCATATGGACAATCTGCAGAGAGAAAAAATAAGGTAGATAAACAAAGAGTAGTGGAAAAGACTGAATACTGCTGTCCAGTGCCTATATTTTGGGCCTGATGCATCTGACCTGGATTCTTTTTCTTGCTGTCTTGGACATAACTTCACATTGTTTCTAATGCCTTTAGGCTTAAGCTAGCTCAAAATAGTTTCTGTTATTTGCATGCAAGAGTTTTTCTGAACTAATTAAGATGCCCTTTGTGTGTAAGACCATTTTCATTTGGAATTCACCAATAAATTGGTATTAGTTAGAATTACATAACTTATTTAATTGTGTTGGCTCTATACACATTTAGTTAACATATTTAATGTGTATGGACATACATGCATACTTACAATATGCATGTAAGAAAGTTGATGTCCCTAATTTAACAAACTCAGTATATTTTTTAATTTTAATAGAGGTTAATATAATTACATATAATTAGACTTAACCATAATTAACTTTAATCTATTCATATTTATCTATATAGATTATAATTATCTAATACAGGACTATTAACCCCAATAATATGAATTCAAGGTTAGGCTAAATTTGTGATAACATTTTTCAATTATTATAATAGATATCTTAAAAAGTATAGTTAATAATTCTGTTTATTTTGTTGGATGATGCTTCTGAACTCTCTCTTGATTATTTTCATTTCCATTATTTTAAAGAATATTTACTTGAAAATACTGCTATTCTTTAGAAAATCAGCTGATTTAGTGCATAGACACTAACATCAAGATTCTATATGGGGAGGGGAAGAGCAAGATGGCCAAGTAGAAGACATTACCACTTGTCTTTCCCACAAAAACAGACTAAACGATGAATAAACAGTGACACTTAGATTAAAACAACTAAAGGAGAGCACTGGAGCACATCAAAGGAGGAACAGAAATGATAATGAGCACAGAGACTCAGGACAGCACATAGGGAACAGAAGAAACCACCCAGCCTCCACCACCCCATCCCCCAGTCAGGAGCAGCAGGGAACTAGGAAGACTTTCTCCCTGCAGGGAACTAGGAAGACTTTCTCCCTGCAGGGAAAAAAGTAAGTGAAAGGACTCCAGCAGACCTCATCAACAACTTGGACACCTACCATTTTCACCTTGGTGGACCCTGACAGTCTACGCAGGGACTAAGCCTAACTGAGGTAGCTGCCTGGAGTCCACATAGTTGTGCTCCCCCAAAGGAGCTGACACTGTGCCCTGTCCTCTGTGAAGGAATGGAAAAACATTCTATATAAACAGAACCCAGAAGTGAACAGGAGTTGCTATACATAGATAAAATAGATTTTAAATCAAACATTGTAAAAAGAAACAAAGAAGGCCATTATATAATGTTAAAGGGGTCAACTCAGTGAGAGGATTGTGAACAATTGTAAACATATATGCACTTAACACTGGCACATCCAGATATATAGAGCAAATTCCATTATATCTAAAGGGTGATATTGACCTCAAACAGTAATAATTGGAGACTTCAACACCTCACTGTAAGCATTGAACAGATCATCTAGAAGAAAATCAACATGAAAACATTTGATTTATACCTCTCTATAGACCAAATGGACCTTACAAGTATTTATAGGACATTTCATTCATTAATTACAGAATACACATTCTTCTAATCAGCACAAGGAGCATTCTCCAGGATTGACCACATGTTAGGACACAAATCAAGTCTCAACAAATTAAAAAAAAATTGAAATCATATCAAGTGTTTTTCCTGACAGTGGACTAAAACTAGAAATCAATAGTATCAAGAGAAATTCTTGAAACTGTACAAATACTTGGAGACTAACCAAATATTCTCCTGAATGACCAGTGGGTCAAAGAAGAAATTAAGAAGGAAAACAAAAATTTCTTCAAACAAATTAAAACAGAAACACAACATACCAAAACTTATGGAATACATGCAAAGCAGTACTAAGAGGGAAGCTCAAAGCAATTAATGCCTAAATGAGAAATAGAAATATTTTAAAGAAATAGCCTGACAACACATCTTAAGAAACTAGAAAAATGGGAATAAACCAAACCCAAGATTAGCAGAAAGAAAAAATAATAAAGATCAGAACAGAAACAAATTCAATTGAGACCAAAAAACAATACAAAAGAGAGACAAAGCAGAATGTTGGTGTTTTGAGAAGATAAACAAAATTGACAATTCATTAGCTACACTAACAAGAAAAAGAAGACATAAATAAAATTAGAGATGAAAAAGGAGACATCACAACTGATACTACAGAAATACAAAGGAATTATTTTGAACAAATATTTGTCACCAAATTGGGAAACCTAGAGGAATGAATAAATACCTGGACACATATAATCTATCAAGATTGGATCAAAGAGAAATAGAAAATCCAAACAGGGGCTGACCCCATGGCTCACTTGGGAGAGTGTGGCGCTGGGAGCACAGCGGCACTTGGTGTGACGTGGCCGCGGATTTGGATCCTCTGTAGGGATGACTGGTGTGCTCACTGGCTGAGCGCAGTGTGGGCGACACCAAGCCAATGGTTCCGATCCCCTTACCGATCACAAAAAAAAAAAAAAAAAAAAAAAAAAAAAAGAAAGAAAATCCAAACAGACTGACTATGAGTAATGAGATTAAATCAATAACAAAAAGTTTCCCATTAACGTAAAGCTCAGGACTGGATGACTGAGCTACAAAGCTCTACTAAACATTTAAAAAATATTTAATATCAATTCTTCACAAACTCTTCCAAAAAGTTGAAGAGGAGGGAGCTCTTCCAAACTCACTCTACAAGGCCAGCATTAACCTGATACCAAAAACAAACAAGGGCACAACAAAAAAAGAAAACTATATGCCAATATTCCTGATGAACATTAATGAAAAAATCCTAAACAAAATGTTAGCAAACTGAATACAGCAGCATATTAAAAGATGTTTCACCACAATCAAGTGAGATTTATCCCAGTGATGCAAGGTCAGTTCAACATATGCATATCAATATATGTGATATATCACATCAAAGAAATGAAGGACAAAAACGTATAATCATCTCAATTGACCCAGAAAAACATTTGATAATTTATCTTTATGATAAAAGCCATCAGCAAATTAGGTATAGAAGGAACATACCTCAACAAAATAAAGGCCATATATGACTAACTGACAGCTAATGTCATACCGAATGGGGAAAAGCTGAAAGCTCTTCCTCTAAGAACAGGAACAAGACAAAGATGCCCACTCTCTCAACTCTCATGCAATATAGTACTGGATGTCTTAGCCAGAGCAACTAGACAAGAGAAAGCAATAAAGGACATCTGAATTGGAAAAGAGGAATTCAAATTATCCCTGTTTGTAGATGACATGATATTATATGTAGGAAAACCTAAAAGCTCCACCAAAATATTTTTAGAACTGATAAATGAATTCAGTAAGGTTGCAGAGTACAAAATCAACATACAAAAGTCAGTAGCATGTCTACACACCAATAATAAGCAAGATGAAATATAAATCAAGAAAGCAATCTGATTTACAATAGCTACCGAAAAAAGAAAAAACTAGGAATTAAATTAACCAAGGAAGTGAAAGATCTTTACAAAGAAAACTATAAAACACCGATGAAAGAAATTGAAGAGTATATAAAGAGATGGAAAGACATTCCATGTTTGTCAGTTGAAAGTATTAATATTGTGAAAATGATAATACTACCAAAAGTAATCTACAGATACTATGCAATCCCTATCAAAATACCAATGACATTCTTTACAGAAATAGAAAAAAAAAGTCTTAAAGTACATACGGATCCATAAAATATCCCAAATAGCAGAAGGAATCTTTAGCAAAAAGCCTAAAGCTGGAAGCATAACACACTTGACTTCAAAATATATTACAAAGCTATAGTAACCACTGGCACAGAAACAAACACACAGACCAATGGAACAGAATAGAGAACACAGAAATAAAGCCATGTACTAAAGCCAACTGATTTTCCATAAAGGTGCTAAGAGTTTTTATTTGGGAAAGGATAGTTTCTTCAATAAGTGGTGCTGGGAAAACTGGATATCCATAAGCAGAAGATTGAAATCAGACCTCTATTTTTCACCATACCCCAAAATCAATTCAAAATACATTAAAGACCCAAATTTAAGATCCCAAACTATGAAACTACTAGAAGAAAACATAGAGGAAATATTACACAAAATGTGCGTGAGCTTTTTTGAACAACACTTCAAAGGCACAGGCAACTAAAGCAAAAGTAGACAAACAGCTCTACATCAAACTAAAAAGTTTCTGCATAGCAAAGGACACAATAAATAAAATGAGGAGACAACGTACAGAACGAGAGAAAGTCTTTGCAAACTACACACAAGACAAGGGGCTAATATCCAGACTATGTAAAGAACTCCAACAACTCAACACCAAAAAACCAAATAACCCAATTTTAAAAATGGGCAAAGGACCTGGACAGACATTTCTCAAAAGAAGACATACAATTGGCCAACAGGCACATGAAAAAATGTTCAACATCACTGATCGACAGAGAAAACCACAATGAGATATCCTCTCACTCCAGTTAGAATGGCTATTTTCAACAAGACAGAAAACATCAAATGCTGGCAATGTTGTGGAGAAAAAGAGAACTGTTTTACATTGTTGGTGGGAGTGTAAATTAGTATAGTCATTATGGAAAATGGTATGGAGATTCCTCAGAGAATTAGAAATTGAACTACCCCATGACCCAGCAATCCCACTACTGAGTATGGAAATCTCAGCAATCCCAAACCCAGCAATCCCACTACCCAAAGGAAATGAAATCAATATACTGAAGATACATCTGCACTCCCAAGTTCATTGCAATACTATTTACAATACTCAGGAGATGGAATCAACCTAAATGTCCATCAATGGATAAATAGATTTGGAAAAAGAAAAGGTAGCATAAATACACAATGGAGTACTATTCAGCAATAGAAAGAAATGAAATACTTTCATTTGAAGCAAAATGGATGGAACTGAAGATCATCATGTTAAGTACAGTAAGTCAGGCACAGAAAGACAAATACAACATGATCTCACTCATATGTGGAAGCTAAAAATAAAAATAAAGTGGTTCTCATAGAAGAGGGTAGAATAATGGTCACCAGAGGCTGGGAGGGGAGGGAGGATGCAGGGAAGGGGAAGTGGTGAATTAATGGGTACAAAGGTATGCTATCCACCCTAAGTGAATCAATGTACAGTATATGCATGTATTGAAACAACACACCACACTCCACAAATACATACAAATAAATGTTAAAATAGATTTAAAAATATTCTTTCTGTGAGGATATTATTACCAACTTGCTCTGTGATCAATTCATCACATTCTCTCTCTCAGTTTCTTCATCTATATGATGAGGACTAATGCTGTGTTGCTAGCTGCCCATTTTTCAGGATTTAGATCAATCAAGATATAATCTATAACTTTTATAGAAATATAAATCTAAACTCTAAAAACACTGATATAATAATACAGACTGAGACACGTTTTTACACTTTTGTGTTATCTGGACATGACTGAGGCAAACCGGAAGGACTGAAAATACTATCAAATCAATGTTCATGCAGTGCCCGAATTTTAGATAAATGGATCTATTTTTAGCAACAAAAATATGGCACTTAGATGAGCCCTTCCTTTAATAATGAATGGTTTTCAGGATGACACTGAATTTCACACATAAAAGCACAATTTAGAAAACCTGCAACACAAAGCAATTGGGTAATGTGTAAATTGGCTATTTCCTTTTAGAATCAGTATGCACTTTGGCTCTCCTCATACCTCTGGAACAGAAAACCTGCTGAATCTCTACATCACATCTACATTGGAGAGAGAACAAGAAAGTTAGCCACATGTGACTGTGTGGGCTAAAGAATTCAAATATAACAATCCAACTATGTGTTGTATAATGGGTTATAGTCAAATTATTTTTCAGAAATTTACCTCATCAATGTCAGTGTTTAAAAAGTATTTTAGTCATATACAAATTATTGCCTTGTTGAATAGCCACATTTCTATATATTGGCTAACTGCTTTACTCAGAAGTCTCTCCTTTAACCTCTACCATCTTTACTTTTCTGCACTTTCTCCACATGTTCCTGTAGCATTCACCCATTTATTCCTCTCTTACTGATATTTACTGTCTGTTACCTACTCTCTACTGCTTAAGGATTTTTCTGTGCTCAATGCTATTTTCAGTTTTTCTTTTATTTTACTCTAATGCTCAGTTAGGCTATTTTCTTGTAGAATAGTTTTCTTCTCTTGATTTACTTCCACTCTTTTGCTGTCACTTTTTTAAAAAAATGTGTTTATGAATACAGATGTGAGGGTGACTTTTGTTGTTTTTGTCAACAAGATTATATGCATGTGAACCAAAGAAGCCTCTTAATCTAGTTTTATGCTAAACGGAAATATCTATTTAAATCACTCACTTGAAATCCGAACGTATTATTCTGAGATCCATGCCGTGGCACACCTGGGTTTTCACACGAGGTACGGGTGGGTTCTAAAGTGAGGATTAAAAACATAATTTTCCTTTAAAATTTACAATAGGTATATTTCTCTCATAAAAAGTAATTTTAAATGATCTGGGTTTTAATGAAACTGCCCTGGATAATAATAGAGAGTGTAAATGTAATAGCACCTCTTATGGACAAAAGCCTGCTAATATTGAAGCAAGAAATTCAGGTGGACTGCATTTGATATGAATCATGCAATTCTTGTACTTTGAACCCTTCTAATATAAAAGTGCTTAACATCCAACTAACTCTGTGAATACAATGTTAAGAAAAAATAAAGGATATGAAAGAATTACACATGCATGAAACATTTGCTCAAGGACCTTACTAAGTTATAATTTCAGGTAGGGTAATATTCCTCTGAATAAGTAAGAGTTTTTTGGTTTTTTTTTCAGAAACAGGATTTAGTAACTTGGATTTCACTGACACCTGTAGGAGATTTAAGCATAATAATGATAGGGCTGATAGTTTCTGAGTTGGTTGGTTTGTATGACAGGTTTTGGTTGGTTTACCAAATGTGACATTTAACTTTAGGATTACAAAATATACTTACACCCATTTCAAAATCAATATATCTTTTAGATATTTTTGGAGCAAGTTTCGTTTTATATGAAAGTGCTTTATTAACCTAAAGGTCTAAATAAATGTTACTATTTAATAATGCCATTAATCTGAAGCTTTTTTTCTTTTTCATTTTACTGATAATCCAAAGTCAAGTGTTTCTTATGGAAGTTTCTTGTGGAAGTCTAAAATGCTAAAAATAATGTCATATGTTCTATCAGTATTCACTTTCAGTGCATTTTAATTGCTTTTTTATTTTACATTTGTTTTTCATATTTAGCCAACTATCATTTATAGGATAAAGAAATCCATTAAATGTCATTGCTACCTATCAATTACAAAATTAGTGAGCATAATCAGCCTTTAATTAATATTACCTATGCAGTGAGGTGACGAACCACTCCAAGTGCCATCTGCTTGACATATTCTGGTGCTTGATCCCACTAATATGAAGGGAGAATTGCAGCTGAATGAAACCTCTGACTGGTATATGAAGCTTTTGCCTTCTCTTTTTCCTTGGGCAGGTATACCAGGGTCACCACAAAATTTTGCTAAAAGTGAAAAGAAAAACACTATAACAAAGATCTAAGATTCAGCAGAATAAACAACTTACAAAAATGGTGACAACTAATGAGAACATTGCACTAAAGTGACATTACCCATGATACCCCAATAAAAACTTTAGTTTTTTTCTAGCTTATATCTACATGAATAAATACTGAATGAGAAACTCAGTATAACACTCAAAAATCTAGTCTGATTCAGATATTTTCCATGTAGGAGATTACCTTAATGTGTACAGAATTTTTTGTATTTTTGTTGTTTTGTATTGACCAGAAACAAACCCTGTATTTGTATGTATAGGACGCAAAGTTGAAATATTCTCCTGAAAATGCATGTGATTCATAGATAGCTCTGTAAAAAAGAACCAACCCATAATGTTCCAGTTTGTACTCTCTCTCTACACACACACACACACACACACACACACACGGGTAGCATGGGGGAAGGCGAGAAGTCCTATGGGGAAAAAATAGTTCAGAGGAAGGAGATCAAGACTGTACATGTGTGTGGTAGGTGGCAGAAAGTGGGGATGGGTTTTAAATAAAGTGGCAAAGGTGTCTCTCACTGAGAAAAGATTTATAGTAAACAAAGTGCTGATAGCCATGCTGATATTCCAAGGGAAAGCGTAGAGAAAACAGCATCGCCAAAGACTTATGCTGTGGCATGTCCAGCATGTTATAGTAAGAATAAGGAGGCCACTGTGGGGGAAGCAGAGTGAGCATGCAGAAGTGTAATAGAGAGTGAGATCAAATTGTTTCAAATCTAGTAGATAACCCAGGCAAACATACCTATAACAAATGCTTTCGAATTTTTTTTTATTTAGTAAAAAAAAAATTTATAACATACAAATTTATCATTTTAACCATTTTGAAGTGTACTGAAGTTTTAAATGGGCACATTTAACACCTGAAAGCTTATTTCCCTCTAAGCAAACAGAAACCAAACACTTTGAAGTATAAATGTAGCCTTAAGATGATTATAAGTTGGGTGATGATAAAACGCATCATACCACATCAAGACAATTTTGGTGAAAGGGGTACTCTAACTGGACAGGATACCTGCCAGGACAACAGGAATAAACTAGTAATGACCAAGCCAATTGGAGTATGCTTATCCTAATTATAAAATACCTCATTCTTGGGTTCAATGTTTAAAGAAAGACTTTCCCAGAAATTCAAGACTCTAGCATAAACTTGAATTTTCAAGCCTCTTTTTAGTAACATCTTTTTCTCTTTAAAATAGTTAAAATTAAAAGTAATCATTAAATAAACATTAAAACAAAATAGAGGAGAAACTTTCAGAGTAAAGTAATATGGGTAAAATAGCTTTGCTTTACTGTGTTTTGTTTTAATTTTCACCATCTCTTAGATGTTGTAAACCTTAGTGCTACTTGACATCCAAACTCTTCTGGCAATGTAACATCAAACCATAAAGGCCGGAGACCTTGTCTTAATATCTTTGTACATCTAGCACATTTTGAATTCAATAGATGTTTCCTCAGTGAACATCATCAATGCACATTTGAGCTTGAGCAATTGTTTCTATCACTAAGTAATTTCATAACCTATTTCTGATGTGTTTCTTTTGCAAATTTCCACCGAGTCATTCATCTTTATTCAACAATGAAAAGAAAGGAGGGAGACCCAACCACATAAACTCCTCAATCCTCACCCCATCTCTGCATATGTCATTTCATCTGTTTTCTAACTTGGATTTTCATATAGTAAACCAAACACTTATTAATGTCGGGTTTAGATGCTTAAGACACAGGGTTTATTTTCAAATGGCTTCAGTTCACAAAGACATTAATATGAAAGGACAGTGCAATATGAAAAGACTAATATGAAAGGACATACTTTACACAGAATTAAAGAGAAAAGACTTTCCTCTTTATAAAGTCCCTAAAATTAATAAATTTGGCCATTTAATGGATAAGAGCATGGCATTTTATGACTACCTTTTTTGAACTTGAGTCCACAATCTGCCATTCACTAGTAATGTGACCTTAAACCACATAACAATGTAGCTGGTTCCCTAAATGATGAAAGAGTTACACAGTGTTCTCTCAGTTTGATTTTCCTCTCTGAGGTTGTGTCGTTATTTATTAAAATGTTATGACTAGACATATTTACCTAGGAATTCTATTATGTATAGAAGAAATCATATATGTAAAGCAAGTGAGATAAAGTTAGCCCTATTATACCTGGATACTTATTATAATTCAAATGTCAATGAATAAATATTTTATTATTATTGTATTTTGATAGAATCAAAAATAAAACACGATATAAACATAACTTCTTAATTGTGACTTTTTTCAGCCATATCAAAATCACATCAAAAAACAAAAACAGAAACAGCATAAAAAAAATCATAAAATCATTTTTTTACAACTTCCATGACCCTCTCTATTCTGTAGTAGCCAGCGGGTATCTAGTCTTATTCAGAACACATTGTTGTTTTCTACAACAATCCTTAACATGAATCGGAATTTTAAGGTCCAATTTTTGTGGTATCAACATTAAGGCATTGGAACAGACTTATTCTAAAAATCATATCACCTACAAGGAGCTCCTTTGTATGTCACATAAACTGCAGACTAACAGACCACAATTGTAATAATAAATTAGTTTTATCTCTCATGCTCAACCTAACTGGTTAACAATATCTCTCTAGAGCAAATAAATGCATTATGAGTAATCTGATGAGCAAGCAAAATGATGGTATGCATGCCCAGTAATTGTTATCACTTAATAGGAAGCTCTTCAAATAAACTATGCAAAAGTACACCTAATAATTTGTCTTCATAAGTGAGTCATGATTCTACAATATATTTATTAAATATATATTTATTTCATACTAAAAATATGTGTTTCTTCAATAGAATATGTTTATAAAATGTATGAATGATATTAAGTTAGGAAATGAATATCTATGAAGCTAACACTCAACTTAAAACATTGAAAATTGCCAATACTGTTAAAGTTCTTTGTGAGACCCACCGAGACAGCATCCCTTTCCTCAGGCCCAGGACAGGAGATCTTATCTCATCCTGAATTCTAAATTTCTATTTCCATACATTTCATGGTAATTTTACCACATTCAAAGATATATTTATCACTTTTCCATTTAAAATTATATCTCTGGCATCATGTTTAAGAAATATATATGGTATATACAAGGGGTCTTCAAAAAGTTAAAGAAAGATTCATATTATTTTTTAATTCCATTTTTCCACAAACTTTTTGAAGTACCCTTGTGTATATGTGTGTACATGTATATATTTAAGGACTAAATTGTTTAACTTTACCACTAAAATCGATGATGATATTAATAATCTTGTACATGTCTCCCCATGCACATGGGGCATATATCTAAATGTGATTTCTGGGCAATAGACTCTGCACATCTTTAACTTTGCTAAATGATACCAACTAGTTTTGCAAATGGTTGTGTCAACGTATACACCCATCATGAGTGTATAGAAGTTTACATTGTTCTATGTCCTCATCAACACTCAATATTACCTTTTTTTTCCCCTCAATCCGCTGGTTAGGAAAGATCTATTTATGTCTTTTGCCCGTTTTTTTGTATTCTATTTTTTGTTTTAAGAAAGCTTTATATAATCTATATATTATTATTATTTCTCACATATATTGGTTATTTTGTCCAAGTTTGTGATTGATCTCTGACAATGAAAAATTTTTAATTTTAATGTAGCTTTTTCGTTTAAGGTTATACCTTTTGCATCTTGTTTAACAAATAATTTCTTACCCTGAGGTCATTTAATAGACTCTAAATATTTAAAACTTTAATAATAAAGTGTAATAAATCTGGCACTGATTTGTTATTTGTTGTGAGATTGATTTTATGTGTGTGTATTAAGTAATTGCCTGGTAGCATTAATTGAAATATCCATTCCTTCCCCACTGACTTGTTCTGTAATATATCTGTGAGGAAATGGAGTTAGTTTAGTCAGGCCCTCTCGCCTCATATCAGGTGGGGTATGATTCAGCATATCTGTTGTAAACAACTTACATAAGAGTAATGTTAGTGCGCATGTGCGCCCATGTAGCCCTTGGCTTGTTGCTGCTATTGTGTTCTTTCAGTAAGGAAGATAGGAGCTCTGAACAGCTGGCCAGGGGAGCTCACGACTGCAGAACAAAGCATGTCCTCTTTGTTGGCGGCTATTCAGTTTTTTTTTTTTTTTTCCAACTACCCAGCTCAGGACCTGCACGGGATGGGGCAGAGGGGTATGCGATCCAGCCCAACAATATCAAATATCTGCAAATGGTTCTGTGCTCTCTACTCTATTAACACTGGCTTAGTTTATCCCTGCAGCAGTATCAGTATCTGCCAGAGGTACAGCAGTGAACAAAACAAAAAATTGCTGCCTTCAAGGAGTGTAAGTTTAAGTAGAGGACATAGTTCAAATAAGCAAGATAAGAAAAATGTATACATTTTTAAGAAGAAAAAACAGGGATGAAAGAGGACTATAAAATTAAGAACAATAAATAATGCCTGGAAGGGTGGTGTTATATGTTAACATAAGGAATTTTAAATAAGGTGACCACAGAAGACAATATTAGGAAGAGAGACTATTAGTAAAAAGCTGAAGAAAGAAAAGCACATTTCCAGGCAAAGGGAATAGCAAATATAAAAACACTGATGCCAAAGCAAACATGAGTTCTCAAGAAAAGTAAGGAGGCCTATGTACTGAAGTAGAATGTATGAGGAGATGATGTAATAAAATCAGGAAAAAACAAGAAAAAAGTCATAGGAGATGATAGGGGATTTGGTTTCCTCTTGAATGAGCTGAGAAGACCCTGCAAGATTCTGAGAAGCTTAAGGGTTAACTCTGCCTAACTTCATGGCCATGGGGATAGGTCGAGTGCTCTTCCATCCCATGCTGGGAAGGGCAGCGGGGCCAGGAATGGGATAGCACAAGACATTTTTCTGAATGAGTATTGTCCACGTCATATACTAAAAAAATTTATGTAAAACAGAAATGTGATTTTTGTTTTGTTTTATAGTTTCCAAGTTAATCTTGAAAAGTAACACACGCTGGGATATATAGCATACAGAGACCTTTGTAACCAAAAATAATATTGTTTTATCTCTGTTTACTCTGGTAATTTAGTTGTATAATCACCATGACAAATGCCGTCATAAGAACTTGGTTTGAATGAACGTGTAGAAATGACATGGATTTATTTTGGAGAGTGATTTGGGGGTAAATTACAGAGTATTCAGGTGAGATAAATTAGAAATAAATAAGAATAATTTTCCAGCAGTAGAATTAATCTAAGAGGGACTCTACTTTGAGGAATAATTCTGAAAAATAAGAAAAGTTTAGAAACAAAGGAGTTTAGCCTAAAATTTGGAGTCAGAACACAAGAATTGTAACAGTTGGATTACATGAAAAGTAGCTACACTGACAAATACAGATTTTTTTTTTATGAATTTTAATTAGGCATTGGAGGGAATTTAACAATCTCATATTTGTTCTAGCAAAATTTGAAAAAATAAAGTAATAATTGCTATTTAAAACAATTTTAATTATGGGAATTATACTTACGTAAGCACTGTGGTACTTCGCCACTCCAGGTACCATTCCCTACACAGGTCAAAACAGCAGGAAAGGATAGTTCGTAGCCTGGAGAACAGATGTAGCTAATACTAAAGCCCCAGTCAAAATTTGTTCCTTCCAGCCTTCCGTTAGAGATCTGGGGAGGAGGTGGGCAGGTAACAGCTGCAATTACATTAACAGTGATTAGACACAGCTGTTGAAATATCCTGGGTGTAAATAAATAAATAAATATTATTAGAAGAAGCATATGTGCTAATTTAACCTCTTGGAGGACAATGTGGTGTAACACATTTTATTCTCCTGGTAGTATTCCTGAAACAATCCCTGGAATTAATCCCTCTTGGATGCGACTTTTTCTTGGCAGCATAATGGCTACTGGTTGTCAGAGATTCTCTAACAAAATAGCAAGCTGTCTGACACCTAAGAAAAGGCAAATAGAGGGTGATTTTCTATCTAGTATATTGTAACTGATAAATTATTG
Organism: Galeopterus variegatus; assembly: GCF_000696425.1. NCBI lineage: Eukaryota > Metazoa > Chordata > Mammalia > Dermoptera > Cynocephalidae > Galeopterus > Galeopterus variegatus. The sequence continues at coordinate 152,645 of NW_007727850.1, read as the reverse complement.
GTTCTATATAAAATTATTTTCCAGTGACCTTTAGACAGAGAAGAGCTGGCTTGTTTGGCTACATAGAGCATCAGCATTGTAACCAAGGAATTTGTATGTATTTGAAAACACAGATCATGTTTTTAGTTAAAATGTCCAGATTGGTTCCCTTAACTACTTAGATTCATATGTTAAAATGTTTTACTGGATTTGTAAACGCAGTTTCAAATTTTTTAAAATTTATTTTCCTTAAATTGTTTTAAGTTGTCCCCAAGCAAAGATGGATTGGATAAGATAATACAGATTAAAGGAAAAAGAGGGGTAACAACTTCAAAATCTAAAAATGAGGAATGTTTTATTATGATGTCTAGCAACATGTATGAGTAATTTTTTGGAGCTGGCTAACATTGCAATTATCAGTATGAATTAAAGAATGTATAAAATAAATTATAAAATATAGAATTCATATAAAATTTAAAATATTTAAAATTTAAATTTAATAATTAAAATTTAAAAATATTCATATAAAATTTTTAAGTTCATATAAAATTTAAAACAAAATTCATATAAAATATAAAATTCTGAAATATAAAATTCATTTTTTTTCATATACTAACTGTGTACTTAAAGTGATCTGATTCAGAAACTGTATCTTCAAGAGGAAAAAGACAGATATATTATTATTTTTTGTTAGATTATAAGTCAGGGAGATATTAAACTATCAATCCACAGACATTTAAAAAGATGCTTAAATGAGAAACCTCAGTTATTAAAAATAAAAATTATTATAAAACAGTATAAGTTGTCTGACATTGTATTTACAGTATTATTCAAGTAATCATAAAAATTGGCAAAATAAATTATGAAAATATTTCCAATAGAAAAACAAACAGCATTAAGTAGAAAATATATGTCTATATTGATTAAAAAATAATTCTAAATTGCATTGTTTGAAGAAGCAGATTCTCCCATTCTTTAAAAAAGATAACAGTTCTATAATTCAATCTGGCAGTTCCCAAATTATAGGAGGTTTTTGTCTCCATCCATGAATGACTTGTCCCAAGTAGATTAGCAAATTAACATTATAATTCATTAAGGTTACATTCTTTTTTTTTTTTTTTTTGATTAGTAAGGGGATCGCAACCTTTGGCATGGTGTGGTCTGCACCACACTCAGCCAGTGAGGGCACCGGCCATCCCTATACAGGATCCGAACCCGCGGCCTCAGAGCCACCAGCGCAGCACTCTCCCGAGTGATCCATGAGGCCGGCCCAAGGTTATATTCTTTTTAAAATATTCATCAATCAATGTAAATAATGATGGTGATGGTAATTACATATCAAAGTACATGATATTTTTGTTCTTTTGCTTGCATTAAAGTTCACTGTTACTCATAATACAATACTTTTTTTTGTTGAAGTATCATTTTTAAAACCTCTACATGACAACAGGTTTTTTAAAAAACCTGCACCAGCAATTTTCAGTACCAGAAAAAGAAACGAAACTAGGAATGAATAAAACATTATTTAAATATTCTTTAAATACACATATCCAAAATAAGAAAATACATTGTGGTTACCACTTCAAAATGTTGAAAAAACCATTATCATACCTCTGCAAGTTGGCATTACTCCACTCCATGTGCCATTAGTAGTACAAGTCCTGATTCTGGAACCATTCAATTCCATTGTGTAACCTGGCTGGCACATGTAAGAAACATTTTGTCCAACCACATAATCATCTCCATATCTCAGTCCATTAGCTGGTATACCTGGGTCTCCACAATTGATTACTATCAGTATTGGATTAGAAGAGCAGATGGTTAATGCGGCATGTATTTAATGGAGAAGAGTAGTAAGCATATGGCATACTTAATATACAAGCAGGGAAAATTAGTTATCATGTTCATTTTAATCATAAAACATAAGCATATTTAAACCACATACTGGCAATTGCTGATTATGATCAGGTATGCTTATTACGGAATTCTACACATATGCTTCAGAAACTGTCACTTAGACCCTGGAAAAGCTAGGTTAATATGCCATTATGTTGTAGGGAATACTGATGCAGTAATCTTTTCTAACCTGCATTATATGACCACGGAGAAACCAACCTAAACAATTAGATTTCTAACATAATATTTAAAGTCTGCATTCCTACATATGGCTACTGAAATACCTAATTTGTGTGCCTTGCTGGACTGAAAGCTTATTTTCTGCACAGCATTACTCAACTGGAAATTATAATAGTTTTTAATTAAAGTAATGTTGGATCCAAAAAGAATAGTTTTTATTGAATAAATGAACGAATGGATAAAGTATTTAAATGTGAATTTATCACATACAGGGTAAAATACATAATTTGTGGGTTCACCACAAAATAAAAAAGCCACTGTCAGTGGTGGAGAAATCAGTTTCCCAATTCCACCAACTAACTGCCAACCCAGGCAGAAGAAATCCAAGTAACTGCAAACTCCACCCTGGAATGTGCTTGCTACCTGGACTGGAGGTGGGTGATAGGCCTCCCCACCCCAAGTTCTTGCCTAATATGCCATGCATTGCCAGCCCAAGATAAGCACAGCGCTGTTTTGCTCTGTTACAAGACTCCAAGAATATACCCATCTCTGACCCTCCCCACATATGCAACCAGTCCCTACAGGAGGGGTAGAAAAACAGTGCAATGTGAACTTCCCTCTACTGAAGACACAATTGACCTGCTGGGCAGAGGTGTCGGGTCACAGAGCAGAGGTGGAAATGGGGAAGCCAGGCAGAACCTGGGACATGAGACTATGGGGAGCAAGAGACCTAGAACACTTCCCAAGGATGTAGGGAGGTGAGGAGGGAAAACACACATTAGCAAAGGCTTCCAGCTCTCAGCACACACTGCTTTGTCCCAGTGGACTTCAGTTACAAAACACAAATTCAAAGTTAAAATTATAAAGAATTTTGAGATGGCTATTATACAGCATTAAATTTTAAGCATGGGACCCATCTGAGCATGAAGTTCTATTGATTGCAATGGTCTCATACCCTTGAGTGTGATTGCATATATGAGTATAATATTACGATTTATTCATGATGCCATCCCAAAACTTTCAAAGACTTGAGACAGCTTAGAAAATACCAATAATGCAATTTAAAATTTAACAATGAGACATAACAAAGATTATATATAAGCAACAAAAGTACTAAATTTTTAGGCATGGGTTTTAATCATGATTTGGTCAATGAATTTGCCAAAAGCTTTCTGGCAGCTAAGAAAAGCAAAGATACAGGTTACACATTTTGTTTTCTAAGGATGAAAAACCTATATTTGCCTTTTAGTCTACTGTGTCATTTTGTTCACTAAAGGGTAAATAATTTCCCCAAGTAAATCTGGGTTATTTTTTCACTTTCTCTTTTAAATTCATTCTTCCGAGAATTTTGGAGGGCCAGGGTTAAAGACTAAGAATGGATTAAGCATGTAAGACCTTAACAGAACTTCAATTACATTGTATGTATTAATTTGTCATTAAGAATTATGAATGTTAAGATATCCTTCATATTACTGTAATCTGTTAAGCTTAAAAAGTTTTATGACTATAAATAATGACATTTAAATTAAAGAACAATATTCAGGGCACTCCACCTGGTAATTCTTGGAGCTCTCAAGACAGTTTGCTAAAATCAAACCCATTGTATGCTTCTATTTGACTCCTAATTAGAATTATGTATAAATAATGGCTTTTCTTCCTGTGATTATCGATGAGGAAAATATTTTTTTAAATGGTACAACTGAATTGGATTGGAAATCAAATAATCCTGTTCATTTACCAAAAATATGCTATTATTTTTCCAGTTTCAATTTACAACCATATGAAAATGAGTAGAAGCCTTCAATTTATTTTATTTTGAGTTATTTTATATTTTTAACCTAGATGTCTAACTAGGAAGAGGAAATTAAATAGAATACCTACAAGTTGTTGTTATTTTCTGGGCAGTGCTTTATAGGTTGAATTAAAATCTTGGCAAGAAGGACAGCCAAGCCGGTGGTAAGGCACATGAACTGAGATGCAGCCACCAAGCGTGAGGACAGAGGGTTTATTTTACAGATGCATGAAGAAAGAGTTCTGCACATTGCGGCAACATCATGAATGAAATGCCTAACAACAAAAGCTTCAGAAGGATTTGTTTGGTGACTTCCTAATGAAGAAAGGCCAGTCAAAGAGGCAGTTTCCAATAGCAACAGTCTTTGTAAATAGCACCTGCTTCACAAGTCAATTCATTCACTACCAGCTTGTTTTCAGCAACAGAACGAGGCTTTTGGTCTTTTCAGGCCTTAGAATAGTAGCTCTTTAGGGCTTTATCCTAAAATTCACAGTCATCAGTGCATGACAACAAGGTGCTATGCTTTATTGCAAGAAAATCTTCTAAGATCACCAAAATCCCCAAACACACATCATACACGTACGTAGACATATACACACCCACACCAATTAGCCCCATGAAGACAAATATTTTGTCTCTTTTCTATGCCATTGTACTCTAGGAACCTTGCCTAGTGCATGACTTATCTATAAGAGGTTAAATATTTATTTAGAAAATAAATAAGTGAATAAGTATGTGAAGGAATGATTAAATAAATTGCCAGCTCAAATTCTCAAAAATATACAAATTGTTATAAAGGTTTGAATTGGTTTTGTGGGGAGGTTCTCATTAGTCTATTACGTAATTGATGCTAATTTGGCATCAATTTTGATAAATCTAAATAGATCACCTCTACACTAAAAACAAAACATAACTGTAGAAATTCTGGTCAATCTATATGCCATTTATAAACCATTTTCTCTTTTAACTTCTTATATGAGCATTATAAATGTGCATTTTTAAATAAAACCAGATCACATTACTCACACTTTTTAAGCAGAATTCATTTTTTATTCAATATCTAATGGGCATTTTTGGTATGTTAACATACATAGATCCATGTAACTTATTTTTAATGGTGTATTATTCCCTTACATAGCTACACATGCAATCAAATTTATGTAACCAAACCCCTATGGACTGATGTTTGAGTTATTCCATTGTGTTCCTATTATAGACAATGCAGCAAGGAACAGGCTTGCTCAGGTACCACTACACACGTGGGCTTCTATCTTCAAGCCCAGAACAGAATTCTACTGTAGCACAATAAAGTTTCAGAAAGCTGGTGAAACCATTCCTCTTATAATGCTTCAGATTTTACATGATCTCCCAATTCTGAAGTTGATTTCCTTCCCTTTGATGCATACCCAGTAATGAGATAGCTGGATTATAAGTTAGATTTATTTTTAGTTCTCTAAGGAACCTCTACAGTGTTTTCCACAGTGACTATAAATTTACACTCCCACTAGCAATGTAGGAGAGTTCTCTCTTCTCCACATCCTCACCAGCATTTTTATTTTTTGTCTTGTTGATAATAGCAATTCTAACTGCAGTGAGATGGTATCTCACTGTGGTTTTAATTTGCATTTCCCTGATGATGAGTGATTTTGAGCATTTTTCCATGTGTTTGTTGGCCATTTGTACGTCTTTTGAGAAATGTCTGTTCAGGTTCTTTACCCATTTTTTAATTGGGTTACTTTTTTTTTAATTTATTTTATTTTTTTGGCTGTTGAGTAATTTAAGTTTCTTATATATTCTGGAATTTTTATTGCAACACTGTTCACAATAGCCAAGGGAAGGAATCAACCTAAATGTCCATCAACAGATGAATGGATAAAAAAACTGTGGTATAAATATAGGATGGGATACTACTCAGCTATGTGGAAAATGATATCCTATCATTTGCAGCAACATGGATAGAACTGAAAACCATCATGTTAAGTGAAGTAAGTCAAGCACAAAAAGACAAATACCAAATTATATCATTCATACATGGAATCTAAAAACAAAAATGTGGTTCTCATAGAAGTAGAGAGTAGAATAATGGTTACCAGAGTGGGATGCGGGGGAAGGACAAATGGCGGACCACTGTGTACAAAACGATGCTATCTACTATAAGGGAATCATTGTCAATATATGCATGTATTGAAACAACATACTGTACTCTACAAATATGTACAAGTAAATGTTAAAATATTTTGAATAAAAAATGAATAAATAAATAAAAGACCATTCTAAAAAAAAAAATGGTTTCCTTTTTAGATGCCAGGATGGTAGGGTTTCTCAACCTTAACCTCAGCACTGTTGACATTTGGGAGCAAATAGTTCTTGGTTGTAGGGGGCTGAATTTTGCATTTTAGGATGTCCTGCAGTCTTTCTGACATCTACCTGTTAGACTCCAAAGGCACCACCCACCCACGCACTGTGACAACCAAAAATATCTCCAGACATTGCCAAATGTCCTCTGTGGAGCAAAATTAGTCCTGGTTGAGAACCACTGCACTGAAAAATATCTCTTACTCCTTAAGGAGATTTAGATTCTGCTTTAGCTTCACTTCACCCAGTTTCATGCTGGGATATCCCCCAGCCCTCTCTTGTGTGAGACTAGCACCATCTCCATGATCTATCCTCAAGAAATAATCTGTGAGAATTCTCAGTTTTGTGACATAGATCTAGTAAGGGCCATTTCTGTGCTGATTACTTGAGACAAAAAGTCTTAGAATCATTTATCCCCTCAATCTTAAGTATGCCGTCCCTGGCCCAAATGAACAGGACCTGCCAGATGCAGGGTGTTGGGCATTGGTAATTTTGGAAGCAGAAGTCCTGGTCAGTGAAAAAAAAATCATCCAAGGAAACTAATGAGCACATTTCTTTTTAGACCTGAAAGTTAATTCTTCCTCCACTTGGAGCCTTGTCCTGGCACAGGCTGTGTCTTCTTCTCCAAATGCTATGTGCACTATGTGTTCTATGCTCTGGGTACCAGAGGTGGCTCTGCTTGTTAGACATTGAAAAGTAAGATCCCCAGATAATTGTTCTGTTTTGACAACAAAAAATATTTTTGAATGAATATTTATTATTTGTGCTTAGTTTTTAGATCTCCTCTGTCAGTCTGAACATCACAGAATATAACTTCACCAAATTCTAAAATCAGGTTGCTTTTTTGAGCTACCTTGTATTACAGCAAATGTCCTTTTCTTCCAGCTTGGTTTAATTCCATGGATGTTTCTTAACATTTACAATTACTCTGCCAAAGTGTACATGATTGAATGTATGACCTTGATTTCATGATAGAATTGTTTACCCACACAAGAGAAAACTAGTTATTTTGAGAAAGCTTTTCCCTCCAGCATTTGCAGTGGGGTTAATAAGGACTTGTCTGGACTTGCAGAATTATGGATGTTGGGTAGTTTTCTTGCTTGTGAGACACACTTTTAGAGAAAGATTAATTAAATGGACAACTCGTCTATAATCTTAAGCTGGTTAAATAATAAGTAGAATTTATGTGAGTAAAATTATATCCTTTTACAAACATCTCTAACTATGACCAGGTATAGGGGTTTGGAGGTATTACCATTATTATTAAAATATATTTCTTCCAAAAACGTTTCCAAAATCATTATAATGGACAAGGCAAATCACAGCTGACACATCTGCACGTGATTGGACTGCTGCTTTTAAAGAATAGAAAAAGGGTGTGTGTGTGTGTGTGCGCGCGTGCGTGCGTGTGTGTGTTGTTGCTACTGGACAATCAGGCAAATGAAAAGGCATATTTGCAAATCACCCTGGTGGGAAATTCTCAAATGGCAAAAATGCTTGGAATGGCCAAACTCCTTCATTGCCCTGTGAAATTTTAGACAGCAGAAACCTCTCCTACTGAGCTCTTTATTCTCAGTTCCTGGCAAAGTGACCAGTAATAGGTTTTGTGTAAATGATTTTTTATTAACTGGATCCATGAGAAATCTAATTACTTCATATACCCACAGTTCCCTTTCTGTTTCATTTTAAAAGGTTTTTTAGGAAAAATATATATTTATTGCTATAAGATGATAAGTTAAAAAAATAATATGCTGAAAATTAGATCATTCGTCTCATTTTCATTACGCAGGAAGTACTAGTTGCCCAAAGATAAGAAAATAACCACCTAAAGTGACCCAAATTTTATGATATAAATATGAAAAAATTCAAATAGAATTTAATTATTTATATTTTATTTTCACCACACCATTGTAAAAGGGTAATTAGTTCAACTATATTTCAAGGACTTTACTAATTTACTCAAGGACCACTACCAATTCATTGGTACTCAAATCATCCTATATTGTAACATCTTTCAAATCATCAATCTTGTTGATTTTCTCTCTTTCAACTGATATTGTCCTACTGCTATCAAATCTTCTGTATCAACAATTAGGTATGTGATTCAACAGTACTCCAGTCCATTTCCTTTGATTCATCACATTAAAATATCTCATGTTTGCAAGATTTTCAGATTTATTACTGACTTACATTATATTTGCATTGGGTATTTGACAAGCAAAAACATCATTGATAAGATATATAGAAGAAATTGTAATGTTAAGCAGGAAAAATTGTTGAGGAAATACAAATTTTATAAGTGGTCATTTCATTAAAAAATGATATAATTTTGCAAAGCTCAAATTGGTAAATGCGGAGAAAATAGAAATTTTAAAATTTAGAGAGGAATATGCTTGAAATTAATGAGGCATTTCCATATATGCCTTATCAGCAAGGTCCTATTATTATATCATGCACTTCATATACGTTTGACTAGTGTAGTAAAGATAGAGATTAAAGCAAGAAAACAAAAAGGAGGAAAAATACAAATGGAGAGGAAGAAGAACACTGCTTGCAATATTGCTTTTTGAGTCAAATATAGTTGTGCTTAAGTCTTGGATCCTATACCTACTGTGTTACCGTGGGGAAGAAACTTATTTTCTCTTTAAGATAACACTTAACTGAATATGAAATGAGAAGATAATAGTATAAATCTCACAAATTTGTTGCGAGAATTGAGAGGATTTATAAAGCACCTAGTACAAATCCTAACAAATGATAAACATTCAATGACAGATATTACTGTCTACGAGCAGAAATAGTAACAATTAGCATGTAAAGAAAAAAGGGTCGTTTTGTTTATTTGTTGTTATGTTATCAATCATGTTTTTGTCTCTCTAAATTTCATGTTGAAACTTAACCCCCAGTGCAATAGTACTAAAAGGTGGGACCATTAGGAGGTGATTATGTCCGCTTCATAAATAAGATTAGTGCCTTATAAAAGGGCTGGAGGGAACTAGATAGGCCCCATTTTGCCCTTTCATCTTCTACCATGTGAAGACACAGCATTTGCCTGTTCTCCCACATGAAAGCACAGCAAGAAGGTGTCATCTTGGAAGCAGAGCTAGTCTTCACCAGACACTGGAACTGCTAGTACCTTGATCTTGGACTTCCCAGCTTCCAAAACTGTGAGAAGTAAATTTCTGTCCTTTAAAAATTACCCAGTCTCAGGTATTTTGTTAAGCAGTGCAAACAGACAAAGACATTTGGGTTTTCAAAAAATTGCTACCAAAGTCTTCATATGGAAATTCAATTCACGTACTTTAAAATTTTTTCATACTTAATTTAATTCATTTCAAATTCACATTTAGGTCTTTGCATATAATCACCATTAAAAAATTGTGTCTACAAAAGAAAATTATATTAAATCAAAATTTATTAAAAACATATTTTACTTGAATTTAACCTTTCTGGTATGTATAGGAAATAATTTAATTGAATGGGAAATTTCATCCATTTTTGTGGTAGAAATTACTGTTTAATACTAAGCTAGGCCAGTAGTCAGGAAGTTCAGTTCTCTGATTTATGCAATGTGAGTCTAGGACAATCTCTAAAGGGATATGATTCTATCAATCATGTATTTAAATTAACTTTCAATGCAAATTAATGAGAACGAATCTGAACTATTAGTTTTAATTCAATTAGAATTAGATAAGTTATTATCTATTAGATAATTATACTGACAAGTGCTATCAGTATATTAGATTCTTGAGTTTGAGATGTTTTAATTTCCACTGAAATCTCTTTGATTCTTTTTTGGGGAATTGTTTGTTTGTTTTTGGTTTGGTGGTTACAGGGGTGTTAGCACTCTTTTTTTTTTTTGCCTATGAAATATATAAACTTACAAATACTCAGCTTTCAGTTTTTTAACACCAATTCATCATTGAAAAGCTAATGCTTGAATTCAATTTTATTCAATACAGTATTTCTCTTTGAAGAACTGAAAAAAGAAACAGACTTCATATTTTTGATACATTGTTTGTAACCAATCTATCTCGAATTGAATGATTTTTAACCTGATTAAAAATTTTAAAGAAAAATAAAGACTATTCAATAAAAAGTCTATGTAATTTTCAATCACAAGAATTAGAGTGTTTGTCTTTACTATAATTGAAAGATTAAAAACATCTTTAAATAAAAGATTGAGGCATTTATTCACAAATAAATGAAATCATTATTCACTGAAAAAAAAGAATGGTATTCAGCAGATTTATTTTACTTTGAATATCCTCATTATTTTATTTTTCAATAACTATTTATTGAAAGCATACTCTATACAGAACCTATGTGCTATATTAGTTACAAAATTATAGACCCTATCTGCAAGTAGTTTAAAATAGAATTGGAATGGTGATCATATATTCTGATACCTAAAATAGAATTGGTATATTTCAATCAGTCAACAACTGCTTACTGAGTCACTCTTATGTATTAGATGCTGTGCTCCAGGCTGGACAGTTAGCTTACTTGGCTACAGTGCAGTGTTATAACACCAAGGTCAAGAGTTCAGATCCCTGTATTGGCCAACCACCAAAAAAAGAAAAAAAAGAAAAACGTAGGTGCTATGCTCCACCCTAAAAGGTCAGTGAGATAAACAGACCCAGTTACTACTGCCCTGAGAAGTTTACAGTTTATTGGTACAGGTAATTGTCACAGAAGAGTTACACAGTACAAAGAGATCACTTTTAGTTCAACAAGATCTAAGGAAGAAGTGTCCTAAGAAGGCTTTCTGCCAAATGTGTCATTTTGGCTGATACCTAAAAGGTGAATAAGAGTTTTAAAGACTCAGATGAGATAGTGTAGCACAGAAACAGTGAAGCACCTTTGTTAATTGTTTAGTATTGCAAAAATAAGACATTTTCCATGTAAGTAGGAGGACTTCTGCTTTCCTTCAAGATGAAGTAACAGGGAAAAATTTACCCTCCATTTGAAACAACCAGACACACACACACACACACACACACACACACACACACACACACCCCACACACACAAAAGGGCAGAGTATGGAAAATAAGATTATAAAGCAGTGGACATCAGACAACAAAACACATTGATCTTTGAATTACAAGAAACAAATTAGATGAGTCCTATGATTGGTCAATGTTCCTGCCTTCGGAAAGTTTCCAGGCTGTTGCACAGGGAAGAGGAACCCACGCAGAGCTCAGAAGACTCCCTGAGTAGAGCAGATGCATGTGAGAGACAGGAGAGAACCATGAAGATAGAGTTTGTGGGACACAGTATCAGAGAGGATAGAGAAAGGTCTCTAGAGATCCCAGGAGGAAACTCCTCTAGCAGTCAGCAGAGTGCTGATCAGCCAGTGAGGAAACTGCTCAGAAAGTTTGGACGTAACAGTATCTGGTGCTAACACAGGGCCAGGAATACTACTTGATATACAGAATTCTAGACCTAGCAAAAATATGTTTTTTAACACACATATACACATAGTGAGGAAACTGCTCAGAAAGTTTGGACGTAACAGTATCTGGTGCTAACACAGGGCCAGGAGTACTACTTGATATACAGAATTCTAGACCTAGCAAAAATATGTTTTTTAACACACATATACACATAAAATTAAGTGGAAAATATAGTCATTAGTAGAAATGAACTACAAGGCATGTTAAAGGAGGTCCTTCAGGTAAAAGAAAAGTGATACCACACACAAGTACGGATCTACATGAAAGAATGAAGAGCGCACGAAGTGGCAACTACACGCATAAGTACTTAAGATTTTTGTTACAGGTAAAAGAAAAGTGATACCACACACAAGTACGGATCTACATGAAAGAATGAAGAGCGCACAAAGTGGCAACTACACGCATAAGTACTTAAGATTTTTGTTATTATTTAAATCTCTTGAAGAAATAATTGACTAAATAAAGACAACTGACTATGTAATATGGAGTTTATAACATACTAATAAGTAAATGTTTAACAACAGGTTGTCATAAAGAGTCTGACTCTATTTTAGTTGCTCCCCTTCCCCTTCTGCTCCACATCTGGGAAAGCTGACAAGCTGCTTCCCTCCTTTGGCATCAGCAGGGAAGATCAAACCATGCAAACCCTGGCTTGCACACAGGAACTCTCCCTGAATCCACACCACTAACCACAATAGCAAACTAAAGCTATTCATCTATCCTTTCACTCAGTCCATTTCTGACCAGCACAGGTGCCAACCCTACTCTACTTACAGAGTCTCAATATGTGGGTAATCTTTGTACACTCTTGGTACATCTTTAGTCTTGTAGCATCATCAGTCAATATCGAACCAATTTGGGAGAGGGGAGGTAGATCATGCCCCTCACTGGATAACTACAGAACAAATAGTAGGATGGTATAAGTGATGACCGCCATTACCTTGGGGTCTCTTGACTTGCTAACTGGCTCAGCTGCCTGCTGGCTACAGAGGGCTTTGAGCTGTTCTAGCGTGCTGGCACTTTGAGATGTGCTGATTTGTGCTGCATTTACTGAGACTTCTAATTTCTGTTACAGATTTAAATGATAGACCCAAGTCAGAAGTATCAAAATTTGACAGGAACAGGAGTACACGACTGTGGCCTTTCTTAAGTGACTCTGAGTTGTTTGTCTCTTAGCCTGGACTTTTCTGTTTGTCTTGGATTTAATCATGTATCTCAATTCTAGCATAAGCCATGAATGATGCTAAGCTCAGAGGAATGAGTCTTACCCTACAACTATTGGTTGTGTGTCTCAAGCAGGTGTTGACCCTACTCTATACAGTGCTCGGGGGAAAGACTGACGCACTGTGCAATAAGCAGACCCATCCAGTTGTTGCCCACCTGAGAAAGAGTAGTCACCATCCAGTGTGCTCAGGTCCACGCTCCTGAAAGCAGATGGCTCAACAGAAACCTATGGAATGCCTTTGTTGCTTCTGCTGCCACCTATGTGTCTGCCATCAACAAGATCCTGATCCTCACAAGTCATAGAGACATGTCACCCATGGCCCACCTATGGGCTTAATTCAAACCTGACTTTAACTTGAAGTCTTTAAACCCAATAAAGTGAAAATTGTCCTATGTGAGATGACTAATCCTGAAAATACTGATTTGGAGCTCTCTGGAAGAAGAAACTTACAAATGTGGAAAGAGTAGAGAGGACCATCCTTCTCCCTGGAGTGTATCTCGTACCTACCCCCTCTTCCCACCACAAACCTGGATACAGCAGGAGGAAACAAAAACTAAAATAAAGGTCCACAGTTAAACTCAATTGGAAATTCAAAATTTACTAAAATAACTTATTCAACAGAAAGATAAAAGGGCTCTGATTGGATTTCATGTCTCTACAACATATGTTTTAAATTAACTTGAACATTTTCTGATATGTAGCACTTGAAAAACCTTCATGGCCTTAATGGATATCAGGGATCAAATTGCAGTTATACCTGGAGATCCTGCTGAATTTACATAAGGTGCATCCTATACTTTAGGGAAGTTACCTAACATAAAATAGAGGACAAACACATATGTCCCACAGTAAACATTGAAACTAGTGCCTTGCCTAAATTTTCTATATTGAACGCTGACCTAAAATATCTAATATGGACACTCTGAAACAACAGGAATAAATTAAAATATAATTGATTATCTGCTACTTACAATCAGCTAGATAAAACAGAACCCCATAGACTTTCCCTCTTAATTATAATAGTTAATACATCCCAATATAGATTAAAACAAGTTCTAGAGTAATTAAGAACCATCATATAACACCTACTGAAGAAAAGGACCATTGTTCTTACTTTCTTCCCCTTTACCATTCCAATTTGGTCAATGTTCCAATCTGATAAAAATTAATGGCATCTAAAAGTAGATTACCACAACCTAAATGCCATGGTAGCACTGAATAAGATATCCATACCTAATATTATCAAAACTGCTGGCTCCAATAAGTAACTGGAAAATATTTTGCTATGATAGATGGCTAATATGTTTATTCAGTGCTTATTTCAACAGCCTCTCAATCATAGTTTGCCTTCACCTTTGAAGAGACACCATACATATGGGGTATCTCAACAGCCCTGTTATCACACACAAACTTAGGAGGCAACATATTAAATATGACCAATTTTTTCCAGGAACACAGGTATGCCATTACTTTGATGGCATCCTCCTTTAAGTAGACTCATTTGAACCATTCATTCAGGAAATAAAAACACAAAGGACTCAGAAAAAAATGGTGGGGAGAAGGCAATAGATCAATGCCCACATAGTACAAGGGCCTGTCTTCTCAGTCAAATTTATGGGAATTATTTGGTCTGTCAAAGGCTGTTTCATGGTTGACACTGTTTAAAAAACAACTTTGACATGCTTAGCACCACAACATCAAAATAAGCCTAATGCCTTTTTAGGCCCTGGAAGCAACATATTCCTCATTTATAAAAATTTTTCATAAACCCATTTATGGTGTTATTCACAAACTGGCCCACCTTTAGTTAGGTCAAAAGAATCAGGGCCGGCCCGGTGGCGCACTGGATAAGTGCGCCGCTTGGGAAGTGTGGCGGCGCTCCCGCCCGAGGGTTCGGGTCCCACATACAGACCGGTTCCCGCTCAAGTGAGCGAGGCGCGGGGGCAACACTGAGGGTTGCGGTCCCGTTGCCGGTCCCCGGTCCAGTGCAGGGGCAACACTGAGGGTTGCGATCCGTTGCCGGACACGGAAAAAGACAAAAAAAAAAAAAAAAAAAAAAAAAAAAAAAAAGAATCAATAACATGTCCAAACTGCAGTAGAAAAGGCACTTCCTCAAGTGCTCCCGGAGTCTCCTCTGCTATAGAGATTTTAGCAGCCTCCTCTCATGACTCCTAGAGTCTCTGGACATATCCTGAACAAATAACTTTTCTTTTTAAATATGTCATGATTTACATTTTGCCACTGCAGATCTTCTTTTTTAATAGACTTTATTTTTTAGAGCAGTTTTAGATTTGCAGCAAAATTGAGCAAAAAGTACAGAGGATTCCATATACCCATTTTCCCCACACACCCAAACCACCCTTACTATCGACATCCCACACTATAGTAGTACATTTGCTGTAATCAACAAACATACATTGACACATGCAGCTCTTAATAAACATAAACAACCATAGTTTTCCAATGAATGCATTATTTTTGGTTAAATAAATACTATTTTATTCCACATATAAATATTACTTTACATAATTCTAAGAATTTTAAATACATTTATCAAAAAATACCCTCAAGTGAGTAATTCCATTATAATGCAGAATACCTAAAATGCCATATATTTTAACATATTGAAAGAGCAAATCAGCTACCAGGACTTCCTATAATAGTGCAAGAACCCATACATAATTAGCATGCCTTTTATAAAATCTAGTTAGTTACCGATATGTATTAGATTGGCAAGGTAAATGGCACTTTGTATTTTTAATCTTGATTACAGCTGGTAACTCATCACTATTCTTAAAATTTGGTTAAATTATATTTAATAGTATCTATCTTTTGTGATCTCTTTATCCTCTGCCAGACAGTGTAGTACCTTGGTAAGCCAACTGATTTTCTTAAAGTCACTAGTGTACGCTCTAACCATAACACTACTACGATCTTTTAATCTGAAAAGCAATACAAATATTCAAAGCAGTCCATGGTTTTATTAACTATAAAACACATGCACATACCTATTTATGAACTCAAATATTTTCACATAACTAATGATTTTAAAATACTGAGAAAAAACTTACTTGTACAGTTAGGCAAAGTTCCAGACCATGTTCCATTGGCTGTGCACTGTCTAACTGAAGGTCCAGAAAGAATATATCCCTCCATGCAGGAATAAATGACTGAACTAGAAAATGTTGTGCCATCAATTCGAAAGACTTTCCCATTGGCTGTTGTTCCTGGGTTACCACACTGTACAGCTACAACACAAAATGCTTGAGTATATTTAAAATTAACAAGATTTGAAATCCTTTCATGAAAAGTTAATGACTAAATGATCCCTTTGAATTATCCAGAGAAGCAATAAAATCCTCAAAAATATGCACTGAACTATCTTTCGTAAGTAGCTGAAATGAAAGATGAATTTATGTTGATTTTATTAGCTTAATTACTGGGATGAAAATCATATAACAGATATTTTTAAGACTTTTGTTAGTAGCTTTGGTTAAAACCTTTACAGAGTAAAGTCATTACTTGACGAATTTTGCCTTTCGATACCACAAAATCTTTCACTAAAGAATTGTAAGAATCTCTACCCAAAGACCAACTCAAGTAAAAGTGGAAGATATGTAACAATAATAAGATGCAATAGAGATTTATTATATTTATACTTCTAAGAGAAGAAATGTAAAATATATAATTTAAATATTATAAATATAAATATTTAAATCCATGCATATTTTTATTTATATAAATATATAACTAATTTACATTAAAATTTTACAATCTCTATTTTTAGTTCAAGGAATACCAAAAATAAATTGAGTAAAAACAGAGTAACTAAATTCTAGTAATGGTTTCCATTAAGTTTTCAATATATCCTAAACAAGAGTCATGAACACAAATGACTTTTTACTATTAACTACTATATATTATGCTTAACTATTTGTCATCAATACAATAAGTGAAATTTTAAAATATCTTAAAATCAATCCCATATGAAATGTAATACTAGATTTTGCTGTAATAACAGAAGGCATTGTAATACTCTTCAGTATTTGAGGTTATCTTTATATATAAGAAGCATGATTATAATTTCAGAAAGAGCCATCTAAAATCCCTTGCTGGATTTTAAATATTTCCTTTTGCCTATTATTTGTAGTGGTGCTGTGCTTGTGTATCTGAATGCATGTATAGACATGGAAATTACACATTTTACACATAGACACAAAAATTAAATTCTAAATAATATTTTCCTCAGAACCTATGATAGAGGCTTTTTTTTTTTTTTTTGCTTTTCTGTATTTTCTGTTCATATCCTTTGTCGACTCATCTACTACAATATTTTTTAAAAGTGATCTTCATTTATGAGAAAAATATTAATTCTGTTATATTTGCTACAATTCATGGCTTGCCTTTTATCCATAATGCACATGCTAACAAAATAATGTCAGCAACAGTCTGCATTTCACCTATAAAATATTTTATAGGTCAGCTGAAAAAACAATTGCTTTAGATATTACATATGCAATGTTGCAGGATACAATGTTGCAGGCATAATGATGCCTGAAGTATCACAGACTTTGCCTTTGTAAAATAAGTTTGAGAAATGAAATGAACAGTTTAGTCTGCCTTACCATATTTTGCTCAGCAACTATGTTCTCTAGCTCCTTTCCCTATATCAACTAAGTTACAGCTGTTTCAAGATTATTAAAATTGGTCCTGCTAAAAAAGATAACTATTTTTCCTAGAATACAGACACTAATTTTAAACATAATTTAAAATATTTCTATAATATTGTCAATCAAAAAACTCTCAAGAATGTTCCATTGGGAATAATTTGCTATTTCTAAAACCGATGTGTTCGGTATAACATTAAGTAAGTTTTATAAATACTTTCTCAAGTTCAGTGTTTGTAATAAAATCATCACCAAAACCAATGTAAATTCCAAGGATGATTTTCCCACAGTGTTTTATTTTGCAGCCAATCTTGTAAAGACTTAGGGCAAACACTCTAAATTTTATGAATTCTGGTAACTAGCAATTGTACTCTACACATGGAAATCTTACTTACACTTAGGCATCTGTCTATATATTTTTTTTCATTTCTACAAACATGAAAGCTATGTTCATGTAAGAACAACTTATTTTTTTCCTTAGTGTAGAGACAATATAGGTAAAGAAGAAAAAATAATATTTTTAACAAATATTTTTGTTTTTAAAATCTAAATGTTTGCTATGTTATGAACAATGTTGTATATAAATGACCAAAGAGAGTTTTCACTTTTTATATAACCATTAGCTGTCATAATTCTAAAGGGTGGTGTCAGTAAAACTAGATACTGCTGCTTTTACTCTGTGGTTGCAGGTGGAGGGAACTGACAGAAGTAATATCTGCACTAGTACCCAACTGATTTTGGATACACGTTCCATTCCAGCACTCTGAATATATTTAGTTTCCGTCTATTACCTTTACATTCTGGCTGCCTTCCAGTCCAGCTGCCATTGGCTAGACATGTTCTTTCTTCTGAGCCATGAAGGTTGTAACCAGTATCACAAGCAAAACGTACAGTACTTTTAGTTCTGAAATCGCTTTCCTGTCTAGAACCATGACCAGGAGTACCTGGATCCCCACATGTACCAGTGGTGTCACCTGCAATGCAGTAAAATTCAAAGTAATTTATTTCAGTTACCATTTTTAAGTTCATAATCTAGACCAACATTCTGAAAGGCATTTGTTTTTAATGCATGATGTGTTTTTAATGAGATAAGTTGACTGAGTAAAATGTAATTCACATTTCCCATCTGACTGTCATGGGAAAAAATGCTATAGTTTAGATATGATTGGCTCACCAAAATTCTCGTTGAAATTTGTTCCCCAATGTGGCAGTGTGGAGAGATGGCACCTAGTGGAACATATTTGGGTAATGAGGGTGGGCCCTTAATGAATAGATTAATGCCCTGGTGGGAGGACAGGGAGTTGTGAATGAGCTCCCAGGAGAGGTGGTTGTTAAAAGGAGCCTGGCCAGATGCATTGGCCCCAGGATCATGAGCTGAATAAACTTCTTTTCTTTATAAATCACCTAGATTCAGGTATTATGTTATAGTGACACAAAAACAGACTAATACAAAAAAGCCTACCAAAAAGAAAATAGTTGTAGAGTATGGTGTTCTTTTCATACCAGTGATATTTGGAAAATTAAATAGATTAAGGATATTTTATTAGTATTACCAGAACCAAGTTAAAAAAGAAGCTAATGGAAAATTTTTAACTGACAGTACGATGGACTCAAATGATGATGGACTCATAATACTAAAATTAAAAGATTGGACTCATTAATTTGCCTTGTTCCTTCTCTGAATTTCCTAATTACTGATAATAGTTTTGTTGTTGTTAAACTAGAACTGTGGTGTGCTAGGACATGTAAATATTACAGTATATTTCTTTCTATAGTCTAAAATTTTTCCCCTTAATTTTCTCTACCAATGACTATTGACTAAAGATGAATGAACTGCATATTTCTTATACATGAAAACATAAAAAAATGATAGACAACCAAAAATTAGAGACTCTGATTTAAATTCCTAATAAGGATTTTGTTTATGACTAGGTGTTCATCTTTTGATTTCAATGTTAAGGATACTCAGTCTTTACTCAGTCCCTAAATCACCTCTTAAATCATTCTAATCATAGTTGCCATAGTATTAATATATATTGAGAAAGAGAGAAGAGAGAGGGAAAGAGCCTTGAAAACATAGGCATTGAAAATACTCTTGTTCTTGATGCCTTTGTGACATGCTGTGTGTTTTTGGAATCCTTCTTCAGATCTTCTAGTTTTTATGTGATGTAATATTAATAGCCACACAAATTTAAGATTCTTTAACTTTTGAATATCAGTGTACAATTTATTTTACAATTCAGTAGCAGTTTCCTGCTACATTGGGGGGAGGGTGTACATGTGTGTGTTTGTGTGTGTGTGTGTATATGTATATATCATAGTTAATTTACTATGAGTTACTCCAGTATTTTAATTACCATTAAAATTAGTTTTATAGTCACATTAAAAATGATACTTTTTAAAATCTATAGATGATAGGGATTAACCATTGGTTACAAGAAGATTAAAAGACTAAGTAACTATTTCACACCTTTCAAATCTAAAGTGAAAACAATTTAAAATGACTCCTAAAAACTCATTAGTATGATCTTCAAAGAAATAAAATAATATAAAGGCATTGGACAATACAAGCATACAAACAAAACAAAAAGAACAGGCAGAAAAATAAGCACAATGCCTAGTTAATGCATAAAAATAAATACTATCACCTAGGGAGTCATCATAGATCTAAAACTTAAATGTATTTTTGAAGAAAAGCAGTAGCTATACATCTAAGAAAAAAATATCAAATACTCCAGTAACACATTATTAACTAAAAATAGCCTTAACATTCGTTTATTCAAAGATAATTTAAATGGGGTTGTAAGAACTCAAGAGTTGTATGTTGCCTATTAATAATAAAGATAGGATAGATAAATATCTTTCATAAAACTTGCTAGCTTAGTTCAATTTAAAACATTTAGGACTTTATCTTAAAATTATGCCATTAAGTAATCAATTGCTTAGAAAGTTAAACAGAACTGAATTCTGACAGAAAATCATTGATATAACATTGCCTTCTGAAGATAATTATATTTGGTATCTACTAAAATGGGATAGCTACTTTAGCTTCAGAACCTTCACCATTTTAATGAAATAAGCACTTGGGCAGTATGGAATCCTAAAACCACATAATTCTTTATATTAGGCACAACACAGTTCAAAACATATACTTGTAATTTATCCTCAACAAGAGCCGTGTTAATTTGCACTCTGAATTCATATACCTTAGAAATATTCTAATAAATGTATAAGCAATGTTTCAGCTTTTCTCATGAGATTTTAAAAAGAGAAATGTGTTGTTTTATGTATTTTTTGTGTATATATTCCTAATAATAATAATAATGTAATTTCCAATACACATTGTCCAGTTTTCCAAGTGGTACCTGAACAATGAGGTTGCGATCCACTCCAATGGCCATTTAATTGACAAGTTCTTGATGACTGTCCAAGAAGGGAACGCTTTCCTGTGCAGGAATAGTGAACAGTAGACCCAAAAGTATACTTCTCTCCAGACAGGACTGCATTCGGAGGAGCGCCAGGGTGTCCACAGTCAATCACTACAATACATAATTATTGAACATAAAATTTTTTTATATCTCCTATCGAACAATCTGTACCAACTCGTTTATAAAAATATAACAGCAGTAAATTTTGTGCTCAAACACCTAAAACCTCCAGAAATCAAACATCTATCTATGTGAAAACTGGTTTTTAAAAAATAAAATAGAGTTTACAGCTGCAGAAGCTTATTCTGTTAACTCTCTCATCCTAAGGATAAGTTTAAGAGGAATATTGTTAGATAAGTAAACAAAAAATGTTTTGAGTGATTATGACAAGTATGTATGGGTGTTGGTGGTGAGTGTGTTTCCATACACATATGTGCATGGGTTTGCAGTGTGTATGTGCCTGGACAAGGATGCACAAGTCAGGGAGAGGAGTGATACGGATTGGCTACATAAGGACATAAGATGCCACGTGGGATTCAAAGTGAATTCATGAAGAAATTAAAAGGGAAAAACTTTGAGGTGAAAGGAAATGAAGTAAAGATGGATATGAGGTTCACAATCTAATTTATACTCTAGAATCATTCCATTCCATGCTATTAATGAATAAATTATGCTATACAAAGAAAATAGTCAGTGGCTTGTCAACCAATACACTGCTAAGCATAGCGGAGTCAGAAAATACATTGTAAAAATATTCTTAGCTAAATGTAGCTTGGGAATTTAATGTGTGGCCCCTGTCAGTTGTTCTTGGAAAACTATTGAGTGCCATGTATCACTATAGTATCAAACAGCACATGAGGATACCTAAACTTAATAAAACATTTGAATACTTAGCATACTACTAGGGAGTGCTACAGGAAAAAAAAAATAAAAATAAAAAATAAAATAAATAAAAATAAAAACAGGCAAGAAGTATATGAGAGCTAAGAAAACCTGAAGAAGTTCAGACTTACATGCCTCACAAAAAGATTTTTAACTTTAATGGTATAGCTCTAGGTATTTTATAAAGACAATAAATATCCATATTGCTTCCATGGCTTTTTCTCAAGAAACAATTCACATTATCTACTTACTGATACATTCTGGTAAAGGTTTGTCCCATTGTCCATTTGGTTGACATATCAAAACTGAAGATCCAAATAAAAAATATCCAGGATTGCAGTCATAGAACACTACAGTGCCATAGGTGAAATTTCCATGTTCTATTTTGCTTTCTCTTTTGGAATTGGCTGGAATTCCAGGATCAGAACAGTTGACCACTAAACAAGTGACAAATTTTGAAAGGTGTGTTTAGAATAATATATGTATACATACATACATTTCTATTAGAAATTCAGAAACATAGTTTCAAGGTAAATTATTCAAATAAACCGAAGAGTCCAGGAATAAAATTATGGACTTCTGAGATAATAGCTGAAATATGTGTGGTTGAAAATATAGAAAAAAGAAAAAAAATTTTTGGTAAAGTTTTTTAACAGCAGCAACTCCATAAGCATTACGCTGAATACAGATTTAAAGAATATCTTTTAAGCTATAGTTGAACCATAAGAAAAAAATATACAGAAAAATTATAATCAGATTGTATGGTATCAGACAAGAGAAAATTTATTATACTTCTTCACAAAATGGGAAAACACCAGAGAATTATCTTTAATCTATTTCTATAGAGAAAACAACAGATAAAGCCTTAACGCAGATATCATGGTAATCCAGGCCCCAAATATAGTTTTTCTAAAAAATATGAAGAAAACAAATGCCAAAAGTAAGTTCCATTATGTATAAAGCTAAATTAAAGTAGAAATGATCTCAATATCTTTTTATATGCAGCCACAAAACAGGGAAAAGATAATAAAGTGAAGCAGGAATAACATCAGCCAGTTTTAACTTTTAAATACGTAAGTTAAAAATTTAAGAAAAAGGAAAGCATTGTTGATGAGATGACATCAATATTAGAGCTTTTTGTCTTATTAGCTGAAAACTTTCTACTGTTCTGCCCAAGTTGTTTCAAACGTATCTTCTATGTAATACAGGCACATTATTGCCATGCCCCAAACTGGAATATAGTTAGCCCTTTACCTTTGCACACCGGTGGCGGATGGCTCCATTGTCTGTTGGCCTGGCACTGTGCTTTGGTCGGCCCTTGCATAAGATACCCAATATTGCAAGAAAATGTTACCACATCATTAAAGTTGAATCCATTTCCACTTGTTCTTCCATAAATGGGACTACCAGGGTGACCACAGCTAACAGCTAATAGCATCACGGGGAGAAAGGATGAGGTCAAAAGCATAAAACAGAAAAAAAAAAATACTTATTAGGTATCATGTGGCAATTATACTTAATTTTTCAAGGTAGAAAAAGAGCACTTTTAGATGGAAATATATGTACGATAGCTTTACTAATGTAAAGGAACAAAGCGGAAAGTCAAAATAATCTACTATTATATTAGGTTGGCTCCATATCTTGGCTATTGTAAATAGGGCTGAGATGAACATGGAAATGCAAGTGTCCCTGTGACATGATGGTTTTCATTCCTTTGGATATATGCCCAGTAGTGGGATTACTGGATAGTATGGTAGAACTATCTGTAGCTGTTTGAGAAACCTCCATACAGATTTCCATACTGGCTGTAATAATTTAGTTTCACCAACAGCACAGAAGAGTTTCCCTTTTTCTGCATCTTTGCCAGCATTTGTTGTTCTCAGTCTTTTGGATTATACCCATCTAACTGGGGTGAGATGATGTCTCAATGTGTATTAATTTGCATTTCTCTGATGATTAGTCATGTCAAGCATTTTTTCAGGTAGTTATTGGACATTTATATGTCTTCCCTCAAAAAATCTAGTAAGCTCCTTTGTCCATTTTTTAATTGGGTTATTATTATTACTATTATTTTTCAGTGAAGTTGTTTGAGTTCTTTTTGTATTCTGGATATTAATCCCTTGTCAGATGTATAATTTGCAGATATAGGTTGTCTATTCACTTTGTCTGTCATTTCCTTTGACATGCAGAAGCTTTTTAGTTAGATATAATCCCATTTATTATTTTTTTTCTTTTGTCGCTGGTTATTTTGGGGTTTTATTCATAAAGTCTTTGCCCAGTTCTACTTCCTGAAGTGTCTCCTCTGTGTTTTCCTTTAGTACTAAATGCCCATCGATGGACAACTGTATAAGGAAATGTGGTATATATACACAATGGAATACTACTCAACCACAAAAAAGAAGAATGAAATTCTGCCATTCACAGCAATATGCAAGAGCTTGGAGAAAATTATGTTAAGTAAAATAAGCCAGTCACAGAGGGGGAAATACTGAATGTCCCCACTCTTAAGTGGGAGCTGAGAGAGAAAGAAAGAAGAAAAGAAAGACCACAATGGTGCCTTGAAGTTGCAGAGGGAGAGAACAGACCTAGGGTTGCATGGCGGGGGGGGGGGGGGGGGGGGGGGGGGGGGGGGGGGGGGGGGGGGGGGGG
>NW_007727850.1:88610-128023 GCF_000696425.1 Galeopterus variegatus | reverse complement strand
GGGGGGGGGGGGGGGGAGTGGGAGGACAGTTGGAGAGAGGTTGGGTGGGGGACACAGGGAATGATTGCAATTTGTGGTGGTGCACATGCTGGTAGTATTTATTTGATCATCATATCTTGGGCACAGGTACTGATGGTCAGCTCTGTGCCCCATGAATATATATAATCAGTGATAATAATAATAAAAACTTATGTAGAAGACAATAAAAAAGAATATTATATTAGTAAATACAGAATTATTTAAAGTAATAATTTCATGCAAGTGGTACATAGATGTTTAAAGTTTCATGGTACCTATTTCATTCTCTCTATTTTTGTTTTAGGAAAAAAATCTGCAATTCAAAGAAATCTGGGGAATGGTTAAAGTTCATTCAACTAGTTAATAACAGAGTAAAAAAAAACTTCACTAGGTTTTCTTTTCTAGCTAAGTTTTTAAAAAAGAGTTGAAAATATATAAAGGTAGATGTTTTTGTATTTAATTTTTAAATAGTTCTTTTAATATTATTGATATAGTAAATATTTGCAAATAGCAGATTGTAAAGCAAAAGTGTGCTTGAAAAGCAAATTTATGCAATTCCATCATGTGAACAATAGAAAATGATGAGTGATGCTGCATTAGAATTTTCATTAATATTTTGAGATACCAATAATAACATTTTCCAAACCAATCAATTTTACTGGTTTGTTTTCTTCCCATTAATATTTGATATTTAACACAATTTTCCATGAAAATACTGTTCTCAGTTAGATGAATTATTTAGGTCCTTTTGATGTTCTGGTTATACTATAAATTTTAGTGGTGCTGAATTTCCCCAAATACTCTGTATTTCTATGAACTGTTTTATTGCATCATTTCAGTCTATTTATCAGAACAACATCAGTAATGGTGCTTCATAATTGGGCACAGTGAAAGACCAAAGTCACTTTTAGAACTTTTGAAATGACCTAAGAGCAATTATTTTTCAGCTGTATTGTTAATGCCAACCTACTCTTTTGGAAATTTAACAGCATCTTATTCTTGTTTAAAATTATCAATAAAGAAACCAATTTTACCCCAAGGGCCAGTTCTCATTTATAGTGTCAATTATTCAACAGGAAAAACAGTGGTATAATTTGGCTATGCTTGAATATAGATAAAAGGGAAAAAATCTAGGACAAATCCAAGCAGAATATTGCTTTCTTTAAATCATTAGACTGTGTGTGTGTGTGAGGTAGAAAACTAATTTTAATTTTTAACTATGTGCTATATTATCCTATAATTTCAGCACATAAAAGTATTTTCCATAAAACTAGAATTCCAATAAATTTCTGTTGATTGGATAAAAATTTGACAATGATGAAGTCTATAAATATGAAAGAAATTAGCCAAAGACTAAATGAAGTATTTCCCGTGAACCCACACTAAAAGTCCCATGAATTATTTCTCTGAAGCCTCCAAAATCTCTGTCCTATAATCCTATGATGTTATAATTACAACATATCTAGAACACTTATTCTCGGTTACTAACAATTTTAATACAAATGCCAGTAATTTGGGATGGAAAGTAGGAAAAAATAATAATAAAAAAGAAATCCACAGGTAATTGACTTTAAGGTCCAAAATAAGATACATAGTGATCTAAAAGATTGTGTACTTCTGGCAATTCAGTAGAGTAAGGAAGTATAATAGACTTATCATAATTCAACTATATTCTTATTTTTGTACTAAGTAATCATAATAAATGCACAATGGTCAAATCCATACCATACATATAAGAAGAGATCCATTAAAACTACAAAGAGCAGCAGGTATACTTAAGGAATTAAAATAAAAAAGTTATTATTTAAAAACTCATTTTATTCTTCATGTATGAATTCATATCCAAATTAACTTCAAAGATCACATGGATATTTGTGCAACTGGTGAGATCTTTTATTAAAACAATTCTAAAATTACGTACAGTCTTACAGCTTTGTATGAATTTGGAAACAGTGAAGATAGTGCTTTAAAATAACTTTTAAATAATTTTTAAAATATTTCAAGCAATTATTTATGACAAATCATTAACTATATGTATGTAATCTTGATACATTTAAGAATATGATGGCTTTTGAAGCTAAAAGCAGTTCGAATAATGAACGCTTTTAACCATTCACTATATAAAACAGAATTAGGGCCCAGAGAGTTTAAATGACTTGCATTAGCTCAAGTAATTAGCAGTAGAACTGAAATGAGAATGTTAGGATATAGTTTTGAAGAGACAGCTATAGTATCATAATTACTCAAATTAGAAAAAAATTATACCAAGGATTTTCCACTATAAAAAACTTCTTTTTTTTTTTTTTGTCTTTTGTCTTTTTCCATGTCCGGCAACGGATCGCAACCCTCAGTGTTGCCCCCGCACTGGACCGGGGACCGGCAATGGGATCGCAACCCTCGGCGCTGCTCCCGTGCCTCGCTCAGCCAGTGAGCGGGAACCGGTCTGCATGTGGGATCCGAACCCTCGGGCGGGAGAGCCGCCGCGCTTCCCAAGCGGCGCACTATCCAGTGCGCCACCGGGCCGGCCCCACTATAAAAAACTTCTAATTTCATTGACCCTATCACAACAATGTTGCTCCTGTTGCACAGTGGTCTCAAGAAATTTAAATCTTCATAATTAAAAATTTACTGGGGATCCGAACCCTCGGACGGGAGAGCCGCCGCGCTTCCCAAGCGGCGCACTATCCAGTGCGCCACCGGGCCGGCCCCACTATAAAAAACTTCTAATTTCATTGACCCTATCACAACAATGTTGCTCCTGTTGCACAGTGGTCTCAAGAAATTTAAATCTTCATAATTAAAAATTTACTGAGAATATGCCTTCCATATATGAATTTTCATTTATAAATATATATTTATATTAAACACTACAAGAGGCAAGTTTAATTTCTTGTCTTTATGAAAAAACGTAAATAATAACAGACATTCTAATATTTTATTCTGCTTTTGTAGTAGATGATTCTATACGCTCCTGGACACAGCCAACTTTAAAGACTGTTGCACAGCAGTATTAAAAAATGGATTCAAGAATTTAATTTATGTTCTCATATGTATAAAATTATTTATCTTGCCTAAGAAAAAAAATGACTGGTTATTCCATGAGACCAGAGGTTTCTAATTTCTTTTGCCATGCTTACTTACGCACACAGGACGGGAGTTGACCAGACCAATTGTGATCCTGCTGACATATCCTCACTGAAGAACCAATCAATCTAAAACCAGGATTACACTGATATACGACTGTGTCTCTGTATCCATAATTTTCTCCAATCACTTGACCATTTACAATGAGTTCTGGAATTCCACAGTGCCCTGCTGAAATGGGTCAAAAAACAATATTTTTAATTTTGTGGTTTGTTTTATTTTTATATCTGTGTGCATATGTAATATTACTAAACTTTTAAATTTTACTTATAAACATGCCACAAATAATTCAAACATAATTTTATGACATAATGATATTTATAAGATATTCAGCAAAACACCAAATATTTGGAAATTTAAAAATATATATATATATAATTATAACAATACTTGGGTCTAAAAAAACTACAAAATATTTCAATCTGCATAAAAATGAAAATATTACATATAAGAATTTGACGAATACTGGTAAAGCAGTGTTTAATGAGGAAATTTACAGGTTTAAGTGCTTTTATTATAAAGAAGAAAGGCATATAATCAATGACCTAAAATTCCATCTTCAGAAAAGGGCAAAGAGGAGCAAAATAAAGAAGAGGAAATAAAGCAAAAGTAAGTACACAGAGTAATATTTAAGACAAGTACAGAAAACAAAAAAATATAAAACAAAGAATAGAGAACATCAAAGTAAAAAATTGTTTCTTTAAAAATAGCAGCAAAATTGTTAAACTCCTAGCTAACTGGACAACACACAAAAAAGGAAAGAACAAAATTACCAATAACAGAAATGAATGAAGTGATATCACTACAAAGACTGTAGAAATTAAAAGGATAAGAGAATATTACAAACAGCTTTATTCAAATACATTTCAACAGATCAAAAGAAAAACACAAATTTGAAATTATAACTTGTCATACTAAAATAAGATGAAAAAGAAAATATGAATAGTCCTATATCTATTAAAATATTTGAGTTATTAAACAAAAACTTTTCCATGTAAAACACTCAGGCAAAGATGTTTTCACTGGTAAGTTTAAACATTTAAAGAAAAAAAAATCAATCTTACACAAACTTTTTTAGAAAATAGAAGAGAAAAAATATAACTTCCTAATATGTTTTATGGGGTGATTGTTGCCCCCATAGCAAAACCTGAAAAAGACACATGAAAAAGAAAAATGTTCTCCATAAAGACATGCAAAACTCATTAACAAAATTTTAGAAAATCAATCTAACAACATACATAAATTAAATACATCATGATTATCCGTGGTTTGTCTAGAAATGAAAAGATGATTTAAGATGGAAAGTCAGTCACTGTAAATTACCATATTAGTAAAGGAGAAAAAAATATGTTTATTTCAATAGATGAAGAAAAAATATTTGGCAAAATTCAGTTCCTTGTCATGATAAAAACTAATGACAAATGAAAATAAGGGAACTTTTTTAACCTGATAAAGACATCTAAAAAAAACCCTCTAGCTAGTATCTTATTTACCAGTGAATTATTGAATGCTTTCCTCCTATTATAGGGAATAAGACAGTTAAGTCCACTTTCACCAGTTCTATTTAACATTGTTCTGTTGGCCCTACCCACTGTAATACATTAATAAAAAGAAAAGAAAAACATAATATTAGAAAATAAAAAAGGAAAACTACTGTATGTTCAGATGACATTATATAGAATCGTAAAGTTGCAGGATTCTAGACAAATATTTTAAATAATTACATTTTTACATACTAGTAGCAAACATTTGGAAAATATAATTTGAAATGAACAATTTCACTTATAATGGTGAAAAATTCTAGGGAATAAATTTAGTAACAGACAAACAAGATCTCTATGTTAAAACTACAAAATATTAGTATGGCCAAAAAAAATAAATAAATAAAGAAGGACTAAACAAATGAATAAATGTGCTGTGTTCATGGACAGGAAGACTCAATATTGCTGCATACCAATTCTCTACAAATTTATCTATAGATTCAATGCAATCCTGATCATAATATCAACAGGCTTTTTTTTTTTTTTTTGGAGAGTTTGATTAGCTAATTACAAAACTTAAATGAAGCTTTAAAGTCCTAGACTACAGAAAGTTATCTTAAAAAATAAAAACAAATTTAGAAGACTTGCATACATAATTTAAAGACTTATTTATAAAACCTTTTCAAAAAATAGTGTCATATTCATCTGAAAAAATGAATTTTTTCCATTCTATCTCATAATACATTAAATAACAAATTAAAGATAAATCATAGATATAAAAGCTAAAAGTATAAATCTTCTAGAAGAAAACATAAGAGAAAATGTTTGTGATTTATAGCTGAGCAAAGGTTTCCTAAACATAAACAGAAAGCAACAACCAGAAAAAATAAAATAAAATAAAATAAAATAAAATAAAATAAAATAAAATAAAATAAAATAAAATAAAATAAAATAAAATAAAATAAAATAAAATAAAATAAAATAAAATAAAATAAAATAAAATAAAATAAAATAAAATAAAATAAAATAAAATAAAATAAAATAAAATAAAATAAAATAAAATAAAATAAAATAAAATAAAAT
Organism: Galeopterus variegatus; assembly: GCF_000696425.1. Taxonomy (NCBI): domain Eukaryota; kingdom Metazoa; phylum Chordata; class Mammalia; order Dermoptera; family Cynocephalidae; genus Galeopterus; species Galeopterus variegatus. Next base: position 122,297 of record NW_007727850.1, on the reverse strand, counting down.
AAAATAAAATAAAATAAAATAAAATAAAATAAAATAAAATAAAATAAAATAAAATAAAATAAAATAAAATAAAATAAAATAAAATAAAATAAAATAAAATAAATAAAATAAAATAAAATAAAATAAAAAATAAACAAAAAGAATTTACCATATTTGAAAACTTCTGCTTGTCAAAAAACATTATTAAAAAATGAATAGGTAAATCACAGAATGGGAGAAAATACCCATAAAACACCTAATGATGAAGGCCTTGTGACCTAAATATACAAAGAACTTCTGTAATTCATAATAGAAAGGGAATTTAAAATATGATACTTCACCACTTCACAAAGGAAAATTTACAAACAGCCAAAAGCAATGAAACTGCTCAGCATTACTAGTCATCAAGACAACAGAAATTAAAATCATGTGAGATAATTGTATGCATCCAGCAAAATGAACAGAATGAAAAGACTGGCCACACCACATGCTGGAGAGAACGTGAGACAACCAGAACTCTCCCCTGTATTCCATTCCTGAGTACCCCAGGGAAATAAATGCACATGCCCCCAAAAAGATTTTTATACGAAAGTTCATAGCAGCTTCATTCATAATAGCCCAAAACTTGACAGAGCTTAGGTGTCCATTAACAGGAGAATGGTTCAAGTGTGGCATAATCATATAATGGAATTCTATTCAGCAATATAAAGAACAAATTACAGATATGAGGGTACTTCAAAACATTCATGGAAAAACAGAATTAAAAGATAAAACAAATCTTTCCATGAGGTTTCTGAAGTACCCTAGTACACATAATAACAGGGATGAAAGAAAAGGAAAGAAGCCTTACACATAACAGTACAAATTTCAGAATTCAATTCATATGAATTTCTAGAACAGGGAAAACTGATATATAGTGAAAAAAATCTGAACAATCATTGCCTCAGGTTGACGGTGGAGAAGGTACAGATCGACTGTGAAGGGTCACAGGAAACTTTCCGAGGTAATGGGGAATGGCGATTTCTCTATAGCAGTTTAGTTACACAGGCGTACACATTGTTAGAACTTATCTAACAGGGCATTTATGTTACATGCATTTCACTGAATATAAAATTCTGCCACAGTAAAAAAATGAGAACCATAAATGAATATTTAACTCTAGGTAATGGTATGCATGCTGAAATGTTTAGCAATGAAGTATGCTGATGTCCACAATTAACTTCAAAATAAATAAAGAAAAAAAAAATGAATTGATGGATTGATAGAGGCCTGGCAAGATAAGTAGATTTGTGATAAGCAAATATTGCAAAATGCCAATTACAGAATATAGATGGTAGACATATGGATGTTCACTGTCAACTCTTTCAATTGAAAAATTCATAATAAAATGCTATGGAGTTAGGAATAAATGCTTAAAGAAATAATATACTTAGGGAAATAATTTTAAGCACATGCTTGTGGACATTCTAAGCCAAATTGTCCGGGGCTACAAGGGTAAGTTGAGAAGAATGACTGAATCCTTAAGGTCATTTCCCAGCATGAATCCTTATGGTCAATTCAGAGCATACGATTCTATGATATGCTTGTCTGGCAACTGCACTGTCCTCCTACCAACATCCTTTTAGGTTTACATTAGATGTCAATAAGTATATCCTTTATAATAAATGATGATGTCTTCATAGACTGACAGCCAATGTTTTCTAAACTAAGTAACCTGTAACTGCAATCAGTGTTACCAAAATCCGCTTAGGAACTATTAGGAAATGCTTAATCACATACTAATATATAATGACTTAATAAATTTATTTTTTATGCAATAGTCTTATAGAGTATTCAAATATGTATGCTTTTATAAAGAAGCTATTGTTGCTGGTTTTTCAAGTATCCCTATTAACAAATTTACCCAAGAAGGGGAAAAAAAGGAACTTTAAACAAAACCTCTAGCCATATATTTTTAAGTTCCAAATAATGCTTGTATTACCATGAATATTTTTAAACTTATTAGCAAGACAATATGTAATTTAAATTGCTCATATATAGACTTTCTGCCATGTGTCCTACTCTTAAGTAGTAACTATTTAGAGACAAAATATTGTACACATTTTGCAGTACCCTTTTCATAATATCAGCAATTTTTAAATTAGTAAACAAAAGATCATCCCTTGTTCCTAACAGATGAGTGAATAATTATCACAATTTTTGTTATTACTTAATCAACACTTGCTGTCATATCCTGAAACCATTTTAGAGAAAAATAAAGCATTAATCATACTATTCTCTTAAAATTAAAGAAATTATTGAAATCTTTGAAAAAAGAGATGAAGCATAAATCATGACATTCTTTTCATAATAGAAGAGGTGTAAGAAGAATGAGCTAGTTTAGTTTCTTTCACTAAACAGTTTCTTATAATGAACTCAGGGAACACTAAGGGTAAAAAAGATCCAAGTTGCCTAAAATTGTGTTCAAAAAAATAATTTTTTTAAGTTTTAATAGAAAGTAGTTTACATATGTTGAAATCTTATAAGATAAAAATATAGAGACATTTAAAATGTAGACACTGTTTTTCTTCTTCAGTCATTAAGCAAATAGGTGAAAGAATTGACTATGGTCTAGAATGAATAAACTGCTACAAAGATTAATCCAGCTGAGTATGCAGACATATAATTTTCAGCAATTAGTTTTCACCTTTTTATTTTCACCATGCCTGGAAGAAAATGTGTCTCTCCTTAATGACATAAGATTCTCATTAGGAGCACAAGCTGATTAACATTAAGAGCAATCCTTTTAATAGCTTTTCTACCATGAGACATTTTTTAAGTTAAGTATTTTCTGCTTTTTTGCATCCTTACTGAGTGAATATAAGTTATGTTCTCATATTAAGGGAAAAGCGTTGCCCCTTTTCTAGGGTGGATGGGAAAGTTTGGTTCAAATAGATGAAAAATGTGTACCTAGGCATCTTGTTTCAGATCCACTCCAAAGACCTGAGGAAAGGCATTCTCGTACAGCAGAGCCTACAAGCATGAATCCCGTATCACAGGTAAAGATAGCTGTTGAACCATATGAAGTTTGAGTACCAATCTTGTTTCCATTTGGAGGTGCAGGTAGTTCTCCACAGGAAATAACTTTAAAATAATAAATAAATAAAACCCTTAAAAACACAATCATATGCACTTTTAACAAAACTATATTTTTAACATTTTGAGTTCCCTATGAGTTGATGTATTTACAATTGAAATTGACAATCATAAAACATCTTTAAATGAGTGTGGAAGTGTAAAGGAAAGAGATGACATAATTTAAAATTTATCCCCTTTGAGTTCCCATAAAACCTTCTAAGTGACAGTGACATGTGATAAAGTTATTTTCTTTGTATTTTTTGCTTAGCCAACATAGTTATAGTGAAAGAAAAAAATCATATGATTAAAGAAAAATCACATGATTAGTCAAAATCTTTCCCTAATTTATGAAGTGACATTAGACAAGTCTTTGACTTACCTGAGCCAAAGTTTCTTCATATCTAAACCAATGCTAAGATAGTAAATACAATTACATTCTGTTGAGGACTCTATAGTTAAAGAACTTTACATGTAAAATATTTGATTTTCACAAGATCTATTAGATATTTTTACATTTCAAATGTTGTTTGTAGGTTTTTAAGAATTTAAGAAAAGAGATTAACTGACTTGCTAGTCCATTCAGAACCCATTTTTTATGACTCCATACCTAAAGACTACAAATGAAATGTCACCCTAGAATAAAAAGCAGTGATGTTCATTTAGTGCTTCTTGCATTTCAGGTACTATTATTAGTGCTTTCACTTTCATAATTCTCAAAACAACTCTCTGAGGTAAGTGCAATTATTGTCTAAATTGTATGCAGTATGATATAGGCATAGAGAAGTTAAGTAACTTCAATAAGGTTACACTTCCTATAAATAACTAAATTAAGATTTAAACCCAACAGTCTAACTCCACAGTGCAATACTTAACCATCAGCCCCTGGTGCTTCATTCTGGCACCAGTTAGAGCTTTCAACTCTAGGCTGTTGGATAGAGTTGAAAAAACCTACAAACTTTAAATAGCTGCATATAAAATTTAAAATATGCTGATGGTTTTGAGTTAAGACCCCAATAGTCCTTTGAAGTAGCTATTACCATTATTACTCCACTAATATTATTAATAACAGTAATTCTTATATTATTTTAACTTAAAAGATGAGTAAATGGAGGACTAAAAAAGTTACTATTTTTTTTCATTTTCTGAAGGAATTGCGATTCTCAGGTTCCTTGTCTTTCCCATTCTCACCTTTGGGCAGTAACCTAATCTTAGGCATCACTTAAACCCTTCTACACTATAGGGGATCTAGTATAAAGGATCCAGACAAACATTTGTTCAATGCCTGGTTAAATGAGCATTTTTGTTACAGGTAATTTTTTCCTAGCTCTTTGAAATATCTTAGTTCCATCTGCCTTTTTAATGAAATTATACTGGAAGAACATGGAGGCTGCAGGCAGAGAAAAATCCTTGGAAAAAACCTGGAAGAATAGGGCAAAAATATACAAACATAGATGTCATATTTTTAGAATATCAAATATAATTTAGAAATCTATTTTTAAAATATTTATTCATCAATATGACTATCTTATAAAACAGGGCAACCAAAAAATGCTATGTTGATACAGAGATTAAAAAAATAAATTACAAATCACAAAATATTCATAAGTAAAATAATAATAGAAACTTCTGTACTTACTGCGCATAAGACAGTTGTCTGTTATGTTAAACTTAATCATCACAACAGTATTTAGGCTTTTGATTTTTTTGTTTGTTTATAAATTATGGATGTTTATGTCATATAAGCCATAGAGTTTGTTAGACATAATTAAAAGGCTTAATTTTTATCCTTGCATACTTCATGGCACAAAGATAAATATAGTGAAGGAAGGTAAAAGGGAGTTCAAGACATTTCATCTGAATATCCTATGTCCAGTTAGTTTACATTGGATATTATATTACAAGAATGCACGGAAATAAAATGACAATTGTTCGACTTAATTCAGTAATATTTCTTGAGATCCTTGAGAATCTGGTTCTAGCTGGTATTTCAAATATGTCATAGCTTTAAATATTTACAATAACTCTATGGGGTAGGTGTTATAATTTTCTAATTTAAGAAATTTGGGATCAGAGAGAATAAACATCATATAACATGGTGATTAAAAGCCAAGGTTTGTAGTCAGACTCTTTGGGCTAAATATCACTTCTCCACCATTTTTAGGATCTGTGACTTACATAAAATGATTAAATCTGGGGCTCAGTTTTATCTTTGGTTCAATGAACATAACACATGTAAAGGGCTGAAAGTAGTGTCTAGCAAGTGTCCAGCAAGTAGTAAGTATATAATAAACATTACTTAGTTGTTATAGTAAAGATACATTTAGTATCCAAATATAGGATTTCTTAATCCAAAGCCCATTATTTTTAAAAAGCATTTACTAATACAAACATAATTGAAAAAATTTTAAATGCAATGAAAATAAGTAACCATATTAATAATTTTATCTCATTATTGTTCTAGCATGTTTGGAAAGGAAGTGATTCAACTAATTCAATCAGCAGAGATAGCTTATGAAATAAGTTTGGCAGAGTGTATACTCACTTTGACAATATGGTCTTTCATTTCTCCAACTCCAGGTTCCATTAGGAAGACATTCAATGGAAGCAGGACCTAGTCCATGATAACCAGGGTCACAGCTGAAAACTACCTTGGTTTTATATTCATAATGGGAGCCATTCACAATTCTCCATCTTCCATGTTCCAAGGTAAATGAATTAATGCTTGGACACGTAACAACTATAGAAAAGCCAAGAATGTAAATACTAATAAGTCAATCCTGTCTGTTCCACCTCTTTACTATATCCTATGTTCATTCCATCCTTTACATCTCCACTGCTTTAAACCCTTCGCTATTCTGCCACAGAAGGTCTTTTAGCATTTGTTCTTTATTTCTTTTTCACATTAATCTTTTCCATTACCCCAGCTGTATGGTACTGCTGGCAGTTCTTTGAACATATCTTGATGTTTCATAATTCAGTTTCTTTGTACATATTATTCTACCCATCTAGTCATTTTCCTCCCTTATTTCTTTGGAAGCTTTCAAAGGACTATATTTTGAGGAAGTTTGTTTGATGAGAATGGCCTTTCTATCCAGGAGCTGTGATATAAAGTTTGGCTAATTCAAAACTTGCTTACGATAAGTAGAAGCGTTACTAGATACCTATGCTAAAATTGTTAATAATTTAACAATCTTCATTTTAAATAAAGTCACAGTTAAATTGAAGTTAGTACTGTATGGGCAAAAATAATTAAAATATAGAGAAAATTAAAGACCTTATTTAAGCCAAAATTTTTCTTTCTTTTTTTTGCTACCAAACACGTTATGAGAATTAATTTCTATTATCATTATATAATAATCATTTACCTATTAAAGTAGTAATATCAGCAATGGAAAATAGTGTAAGTGTAAGTAACCTGAAGAATACCAACAAAAGTCAAAAAGGTTCTGAATAATTTCGGCAGCATCATTTATCTTTATAAAAATCAGAGCTGAATATATTGAAATACTATTTTATTAACACAAACTGTAAAATATTTTCCAAGGGACTGAGTATTCAAAAACACACATTGATTGATGGATGACTTTTTAAAGCAAATAAATGAAACTTTATTATGCAAAATGAAAAGTCACATAATTTTTTTCACATAAATATTTAGTTTCCAAAAATGTCCTGTACTGTCTTCCAGTACTCCCTAGTACAAGACAGCTTAACTAACTTCCATTTGCTTCTTAGACATCACACTTCATTTCAGAAATCAGTTTTTTAAAAATTCAACAATATATAAAATTTCAAATAAGATGCCAGTAGAGGGCCGGCCCCATGGCGCACTGGGGAGAGTGTGACGCTGGGAGTGCAGCAGCGCTCCCGCCGCGGATTTGGATCCTGTGTAGGGATGGCCAGTGCGCTCACTGGCTGAGCGCGGTGCAGGCGACACCAAGCCAAGGGTTGCAATCCCCTTACCGGTAAAAAAAAAAAAAAAAAAAAAAATGCCGGTAGAAATACAAGTAATGAAATGTCCTAAACAAACATACCGACACAGCGAGGAGTCTTGTTATGATTGCTCCATGTCCCGTCTGATTGGCATACAGCAGTGGTAAGTTCCTTGGATGACAATCTATATCCATCATTACAGAAATAGGTAACTCGGGTTCCTACCAAGTAGTCAGTTGTAAGTATCCCTCCATTTGTTGGAGCTTTAGGAATTCCACAGGAAATTGCTAGAATAAATACACAGATACAGAATCATAGAAACAGAAAAAATGCTTCTTATTAGATAAGTCTGTTATACCATAAAACATGCAAAACTATTTGGGATCTTATAAATTCCACTGAAAAAAATTTAGAATGCCTCACAGAAAAGCTTTCTGAACCATAAATTTTAAATAATGTATTTAAAACTCCTATTGAATGTTTTTAAGTTGTTGAATCTATATATTGTTAATGCTTTATTTTCTTGCTGTTTTACTTAGTGTCTTTCCATCATGTGCATGGTTATCGGCACTTATATATATGTTATGAGACTTCAAGTTAGGTAAATATAAAGTGTATCTAGTGCTAACCCATAACTAGACCACATATAGCAAGCTTGCTTGATATAATTTAATAAATAATTATTATTACAGATTATAAAGGGGGTAGCAACAAATACTCATCAATTACATAAGTTTGGGGCCAGGAATAAAATAAATTTTTTCTTTGGCAGCTGGCTATTTCTTTGTCTTAGGCATAACCAAAGTGTACGTGCTTGAGCACCATCCATAGAGTTTCATGAGGACTGGACACGTTTAATAAATATAAGGCCAGAATGCAATTTTCATCCCTAAAAATAAAATCAATAATCTTTCAATGAACACATTTAGCAGCAAACCTCCAACTAAAATGAGAGTATTTGTATTTTGTATATCATTCTCAGTGTAAATATTTATACATATCTTTGTAGAAAGATTAACTTATTTGAATATGGGTGTCACCCCAGCACCAATGAATTACATAACAATGTCTGATAAATTTACTTAATATATTTATAAAATCCCAGAGTTGCTGACTTCTGAAACATACGTAGTCTCACAGGTGTCATATAAAGGATTCTAGACTTATATTTTTCTCATAACAAAAGAAATAAAAAACAGAAAGACCTGAGTTTAGTTTAAATATTATAAATGCTGTATTCTATTCACCTATCTCCCATTTCAACCTAAAATTGTTTCTATTTCTCTTATAAAACCTATCATTTAAGTGTTTAATTTTCATGAATCCATGTGCATTGACTACAAAGTGAAAAACCGTAGTAAAATCTATATGAAATTGTCAAAACTAAATGGCAAAATCCCTACTGCTTAATAGTTTGATCTTTTGTAATTTGGTAACCTACAAATTATGAACAAAAAAGCAGTAATGATGACTTAATAAATTATATAAGCTATCTCATATAATTATGTTATTATCTCTGCTTCCTAATTTCAGAACCTCAGAAATAATGTTGAGAAGTAAATAGCTCCCTGATGTCTGTTAAAGAAATATTTATATATTCACTTAAAACTTTGGGGAATTTCAATTTCTAATAAGCCTTCTCCCCACTGCACCCTGCCAAAGATTCAAAGATTGTGTATTCACTGATTTTTTTTTTTTTTAATTAACAGTACATTGTTGGGGTAGTGTAGGTTGAACCTATATCAAAGTAAAAAGCAACACAGTTAAACGGTATAAAATGTTTTTATGTTAGACATGAAATAAAGAGACAGCATACTAAAATGACAGAAAAACTGTGCCCGTGGATAGCTTGTAATTTAACTTCTCAGATTAAAAAAGAAGGAAGTAAACAATTCAGTCCAGAAGAATCATCATCACTGAGTGGGGGTCAAAAAGACTTCTCTACAGAACTCTCAAGAAAGAACAAATTAAAAAGTAAGGCAGTGAATATAAAGTGTCTATTTCTATACAACACTATGCATTACTCATTTGTACAGTGAGATAGGGATGGCTCAATTCCTGAGGGTGAAGCATCAATAAATGGTTGTTTGATATGTAGAAAAATAAGTAAAATCCTAACCAAACCCAGAGATAGCTGACTAAATTTTCTACCTTTGTACTCACATTGTGTAACTATAGCTCAAGTAAATATATGTGAGGATGTATAAGAAGACTGAAGAGGCAAGAACAAAAATGACTGAAGAATGCAAAACAAATTTAGAACAGTAAGTTAGCATTATGTGAACAGCTCTTTCCAATGTCGTATAACCATTTTTTAACTAGCCGTGTCCAAAAAGATAAGTCACATGAAATAAATATTTTTAATAAAATAACCTTTTAAAACTGTTCTGATGTTAATAAAAGATTAATTTTTAAAAACAACTGCTTGAATTATAAATATTTTATCATTTTACTATGCCACATATCTTCTTTTATAACTGCATTTCAATTTACCTATTCTAATTGTGGACAAAATTTTAAATAAAAAATGATGAAAAAATGACTTCATATGTAAATGTAATATACACCTAAAAATCAATATAATTATAGCACTGACTCTACAAAACAATTTCAAAATGGCGGGAAGCTCAGACTGGTCGGTTTGCTCAGTTGGTTAGAGTGCAGCTTTGTAACACCAAGGTCAAGGGTTCGGGTCCTCATACCGGCCAGCCACCAAAAAAAAAAAAAAAAAAAGTTTCAGGAAGTTTGGGATATTCTTTATTTTAACCAATAGTTAATTATTATCACTAAAGGTTTCTTAATGATTACATATGTATATGTGCCTGTGTATACAAATAAATATATGTGGGGCCGGCCCGGTGGCGCACTGGAGAGTACACCGCTTGGGAGCACGGCAGCACTCCCGCTGAGGGTTCGGATCCCATGTGGAGACCGGTTCCCGCTCACTGGCTGAGCACGGTGCGGGCACAACACCGAGGGTTGAGATCCCGTTACCGGTCAGTAAAAAAAGACAAAAAGGAAAAAAAAAAAAAAACAAACAAATAAATATATGTGTAAATGTATGTGTATATATAAGCAATCCTTACGTAATTAAAATGTAAAAGTTCAAAGTTCAGAGCTTTTTAAGGTTTATTTAAAATATACACAATTTATTTTTATTTCCATGATTATAAAATTATGAGATCAAAAATTCTTTTCCAAACCAGTTTTGGGAATTTAATTAATACCAAGAAACTGTAAATACTCCTGCTATGTCAAAGGAAAAGTGGATGTTTTGATAATTTATTAAAACATATCTGTTCTGCATGAAGACAGTGCCTTCAATAATGATAACCCACTAAAGTAATACTTTCCAGAATCCTAGCACATGATTAATGTTTCCTGCATCAACACAACAAGAAAATAATGGTTTTTAATTTCAATTTGTTTATATATATATCTATGAGAACTATTTTTTCATAATTAGAAACTGCAGTCTAATAGACTAAAGAAGCCATTTAAGGTACCTGGTAATATCTATTCCTGAGCTAATTTTAACTTGCAGTTATTTGATTTTAAATTTCAATTAGCCTATGTCATATTTTATTTGTTTAATATAATTCCCTCCAAAAGGTAGATGAGTATGAATTGGGTAGATAAGCTAAGAGTGTGCTGCATTTTTTTAATATGAGGGTTCAAGGTTACTATATGCATGTCCACATGCTGGATAGAATAAATCAAACATAAAATTCATTTTCATATTGATAAAAATAATGTGATAAATTAAATATCTGAAAATATTCAAAGTCCAATGACTTTAGTTTATCTTGTGTAACTGATGTTGAACTTGTCTATATAACTATACCCAGCTAAGAGACGCAACTACTTTTTAAAAACAAGTCCAAATCTAAAGCTCTAAAATGGACCATTTGTTGATTAGCACGTTTGTCATTGTGTTTCCTATAGCACAGTTATTGGAAGTTTTAGTAATCGAAATAGAAAAGTTAAATGGGGTTAATTTTTCATTATGTTTTTATCTATTTTTGGCTAATATACTTCACCTTGACAGGCAGGGACTGGTGCATCCCACGCGTGATACCCATAGGAAGACTTTCTGCACACAGCACTGCTTTTCCCAACAAGTCGGAATCCTCGGTCACAGGCCCAGCGGACCATACTGTTAAGTTGCCCACCTGTCTGACTGATAATGTATCCATGAGGTGGGGATTCTGGTGTACTACAGTAGAAAGCTTTTCAAAAGAAGAATAAATAACTGTTTAATTAACGAAACAGAAATTCTTTATTAACCAAAGATATAAACACCTGTACAGAGAATACTCGTACTTAAAAATAGGTCAATTGTCATCTATGTGAGCTTTACTTCATATGAACGTCCCATTGTTTTCTATACTCTTTTGAAAATAATCTGCTTACATAACTTCTAGAAAACATAACTACCTCCGAACTTTCAAATTTGTACTGTCAACTAAGATGTCTTCTGAGTTAAAACATATTTTCTTAACACTCTGGAGGTTTAAAAGCCCTACAAATATTTCATAGAATTTTGAAAACTGTATTTCCTGGCATTTGAAGGGCCTAACTGCCACAGCTGTAGTAGCAATATCTTACAGCATGGTGTTTACATTTCACATTGAAGTTATCTCCAGACACGTGTATTATATTAGGTCATGCATTTCATTTTGGTTGATGTCTAAAATAGGCCCCCACATTTCATAATCCACTTTACCAGTTTATTAAAGAGTTTCCATTCTGTCAAGAGTGCTTGCATATGGTGATAAAAATTGGCAATAAAATAAAATTTTTTTCATTTCCCAAAGTCTGAAATGCCAAAAGATAATGTCAAATAGCTTTTTCACATATATATATACTTTTGAGACTCTTCAATCTGGCAGATTACATTTACTTTTTAAAACTTTAATGTATTCATCTAAGAAAAATGAGACTTGGGGTAAATAGTAAGAAATAGGTTGGACTTAGAATATATATGTCATAACCTCTCATAAGAGAAAAAACACATATTTAATGTCAAGCTATTCTTGGGGGCTAAAAGTGACATTTTCATTATATTTATAACTGACTTTATCATGAATTCGAAGTGAATAAGAATTAATATATAATACAATCAATCTAATGCTTATAATTGTTTAGTTTGAATAGTTTCCCTTTAAGTTATTATGATCAATAAAAATACAGTTTAATTTGCTGACTTTTAAATGTTCTGTTTCTGAAAATTGACATTTAAATTGTATTATAGAAACAGATTAAATATAAAAATCATAAGGATGACTGAGGCATATATTTCAATTTTTAAAATCATTTCCCCTTTGAGTGCATAATAATTATTTTTAATTCAATAGAAAGCAATTGCAGGATAAATTGTGTATAAATATTAGTAGTATGCTGTCAATAACAAGTTACTTCTAATATATAAAAGACAAATTATTAATAAATAAAATCAAAATGCCATCTCACAGTTTTAAAATTAGAATTGTTTTATTTGTACATTTTATGTGTATTTGCAAATTTTTATAAATAGAATTTGAGAGTATACATTTTAGAACTGAAATTCAAAATGTATTTGTCTATGCCTAGAATTGTTGTGTAAGAGTTGTTTATAAAACATTTACAAAAGTAATTTTCAGTTGAACTGATTGGCAGTGACCCATGGCTTGGGAGGCACAGTCTTAATGAACACTGTATAGAAAAAGCGGCTGATAGGTTCTGAGGTATTCTGCTATTCAACATATAACCATGGCCTCTGACATGATTTGGGATGGCAATAATGAAAAAGAATATAATCTTCACATAATGGAGAACTATTTATGTACATTTATTCAATGAGAAAACTATTCGCTCAGTATGAGTACAGCTTAAAAACAAGAAGGTGCATAGAAAAAGCTATGTCACCTTAATACTAAAAAGAATATTTACACCACATCTTTCTAAATATTACTCAATGAGAAGCAGTAATGGAAAAAACAATTAATTGTTTTCAAAACTGAAGATTTTTAAACAGTGTTCCTTATTCTCTCAATACTCAAGATATTTTAGTAATTATCATAAATAGATGTTTAATAATTAAACATTTTACCACTATATGTTCATCTTATGTTTAAACTTTTCATTTAAAGTAGTTTTTAAATATACCAGATAATACATAGTTGAGCAACATGAATAACATTTTCTGAGAGTTTAAGGGAAACAAATCTATTGAGAAAAAGGATTTAAACTTTCAGTTTAACTTATAACTAACTTACCTAAGTCATAAGAATTCTAATGTTTTTAATCTTTTAGAAAATCATATGAAGGTTATAGAATTGTTATCATTACAATAGGAAAACTGAGGCAGAGAGAATTTACATAAGTTGTTCAAAAAACATCAATAGAGGAGCTTTAAGCATAAGTGAATTGTGCCTGTGCTCTCTAATCACAACCATACTGAAGATGCAAGTAAGATCTGTACTGAAGTTATAAGAATTACTTACCTATATATCTTATCCGGAAACCTTTTTTGTTATTGCCATGATCTGCTGACCATTGAAGAAATATTTCATGACCATTGCTTGTTATATTAAAAGCAGATGAATAATCCCCACTGAGAGAAATAAGCACTGGACTTTGAATATTTGGTCCTTCAGAAAGAAAATAATACAATTTAGATATAAGTGAATAATTATATTCTCACTTATCTTTAATATTTTATATCTTTAGAATAGTATTAAATATGGTTAAATTGTTCCACAGCCAATCTATGTCATCCACAATAACCGAAAACATAACATAAAATGTTTCTTTTAAAACATTGTTTTAAATGTTTCTATAGCTATCTATCTACAATTTGTAAAATAGTAATCCAGCTACAACGAATTTCATATGTTATATAGGTAAATTTAGTGTTGATACTTCTAAAAATATCTAAAGGATAAAAATCACAAAACCAGTTGTTTATACTGAAAGTCTGCATGTATAGTTAGAGCATTTCTACTAAATTTATGAATATCCAGTAAATATAACCCATGGTTACCATCATACACCTGAAGAACATCAAATTCCTTTTCTGTCTGGAAGAACTCTACAAACATGCTGATATTATAACCCTTTTCCACTGAAATGCTCCATGCACACATTTGAAGATTTGGGTAGCTGTCAGGATATCCAGGGCTCAATATGACTCCTGTAGAATCTAGCCGCAATTCATTGGCAGGACAGAGCACTGTCAAGGAAATATATTGTTAAATAACATCCATCTTTTAGAACCTAAGAGAAAACTTCAGTTTTAAATACTGGGTACTCTGCTTTCATGCTCAATAACCATAAAGAAAATGTTACATTGAATTATGTGTTAGAATAGACAACTTCTATTAAGCTTGCCATTCAAAAAATGGAGGAATGACCTAAAATTTATAGTACTGATTTACTTTTTTACTACATGGAACATGCACTACTTTTCTGGACAATAAATAAATAGATAAATAAAAGATAGGACATTTATTTCCTTCTATTTCTTCACATTCTTTCCCAACATTTCCTCCTCTTCTTATATTCTCCCATCTTTGCTTCTACTATCTATGCATTTGTCCTGTTCTTTATCTTCTTTACTTTTTTTTTTTTTTTTTACTTCCTTCTCTCCTTAAACTTTCTGCTCATTTGTGTATGTGGGGCCAGCCAGTAAACTGCCTCCTTTCAGATCATCAGTTCTAGGCAAAGCCCTTTCTGATCTTGGAGGTGTGCTTAAGCCATGAGAATTTAACCCAATTCTGGGTCATCAGTTACTTTTCAATTCTTTGTGCCATCTTCATGCCAGAAATGTAGGCCAAAGTGCAAGCTTTCCTTATTTCATAACAATACTTCTGCTTTAACATCAGACATCTCAAGAACAGATATCTGTATATGTATATATTGTTGTATATATATATTGTTGTACACATATGCACGCACAAAAATATAGAAAATCTGTTATATATTGATAAAACAACATAATTATGATCTAACAGCCTCCACAGTACAGTAAATTTTAATTGTTATCATCAATAGCATTACGTATCAAGGCAAATAATACAAACACCTATTTAAATTTAGATTTGGAATGATAGGGGGATGAGCGAGGTGCGGGCGCAACACCAGGGGTTGTGATCCCGTTGCCCGTCCCGGTCTGGTATGGGCGCGACACTGAGGGTTGCGATCCGTTGCCGGACATGAAAAAAGACAAAAAGAAAAAAAAAAATTAACCATATAAGCATGGGTTTATCTCTGGGCTCTCTCTTCTGTTCAATTGGTGTATGAATTTGCTTTTTATTCCAGTACCATGCTGTTTTAATTACTAGAGCTTTGTAGTATATTTTGATAGCATTATATTTTGTGATGCCTCCAGCTTTTTTTTTTTTTTTTCCCCCTTAAGAACTTGAGGTTCTGTGGTGTGGAAAGAGTATTGGAATTAATTGCTCAGTATGTAAACATTGTGCAGAAGTAAACCAGTATGTCCCAAACAAGATTTAGTTCTATTCGTCAGAACAGTGGAAGTGGCTATAGCAAAATGTCTTGCTAAAGAATTTTTAGTACATCGTTGTTAGAGTTTTTACACTTAGGCTGGACCACGTTTGAGTGTTCTTTCTGGCGACATTTAAGCAATTGAAGGAATGGTTAAAGTAGATAACATTTGACGGTTTGATGAATTGAAAATACATCCCATGCCATTTCTTAATTTAACTACTATCCATAAACTTCCATTTTGAAGTATGATAGCATTATATCTCAAAACAATCAGAGCATCACCTTAAGAAGAATCCTTGTTTTTCAATATTTGTTTGAAAGAATTGGTTTGGAAACAGCAAATATAGTTCCTGGAATTTAGATAAACAGATGAAGGATTTACATATTCACTGTTTTCAGGGTACAAGGACAATTAAGTATTTTGAAATATAAAGTCTCCTAGTAGTATAGGGATAAGAAAGAGTAAAATAGCGAATTATGGCAACATATAATTGCTCTTTTATCTTGTTAATAATTTAAAAAGAATAACTTGGAAAACTCCAAAAAAAATGGCCACAATTAATATGCAGATTTTTGAAAACTGACTGCAAAATATAGTGACTAGTATAGTATAGCTAAATGTAAGGGCTACTTATTATCATTATCATTATTATTATTATTATTATTATTATTATTATTATTATTGGCTGTGACTTCAGTTTCTCTTACTTCAATTGATGATTTTGCTTCTTAGATATGACTTTCAGATTTTTAAAAAACAATTAAATAAATAGTATCAGGTCATACCTAAAAAAAGAATGCTGAGTTTGATTTTCACAAAAAATTATGTAAAAAATAAACTTGAAGGTTGGGAATGAAATGGAATATCTTAGTCAAAAACAAAGAACATTAATGAATAGGTAGCTATAACATATTAAAATGCATGGACTCTTCCAGTATATTTTACTATAAGTACACAAATTGAACTATTCTCATCCTATCCTACACATAACAAAAATCTGGAAAATCACCATGAATAACAGTAAAACTGTATTGATTGTAACTACGCATTAGGCACTGTTAAGCATCTTCTGTGTATTATCTCATTTGTCACAACTTTAAAAAGTGTGTATAATTTTTATCCCCATTGTACATATTAGGAATCTGATGCTCAGAAAGTTAAAAGTGACCAAAGTCTCACAGATTCAGCTTGACAAAATGTTCTTAACCACCAAATGTAATCATCTACTAAATTTAATTTTCATCAAACTCTTTGAAGAGCACTGTTTGGAATTTTCCATATTTTAAGTGAAATAGTTAAATACAGGGAACTAAAAAGGATCCAGAAAAGATTAACAAAAATTATAATGCCCCTTGTAGGACAAATATTTTAAATGAAATATTTTAAATGAACTAAAACCAATGTAAATCTAGCGGATTCCAAATGAATAACTGTGTTAGCAAGCTTGTGAATTAACCCAATTAAACAAAAATGTAAAGTCAGCTTTTTGGATTAAATGAATGCCTGGTCAATTAATTAATTAATACAGAAACTCTGCATGGACTCATTCTGACGGATGATTTATTAACTTTTAGCTAGCATCTGAAGTGCTATCACCAAGCAACAAAAGAAAAAATTAAACAAAAGGGACTATATCAAACTCAAAAGCTTCTGCACAGCAAAGGAAGCAATAAACAGAGTGAAATGACAACCTACAGAGTGGGAGAAAATTTCTGCTAGGTATGCATCAGACAAGAGATTAATATCCATAATATACAAGGAACTCAAGCAATTATTCATTAAAAAAACAAATAACCCAATTAAAAAATGGGCAAAGGAGCTGAATAGGCATTTTTTCAAAGGAAGACATTAAAGTGGCCAATAGGTGGATGAAAAATGCTCAACATCACTAGTCATCAAGGAAATGCAAATTAAAACCACATTGAGATATCATCTCACCCCAGTTAGACTGGCTATAATCAAAAGAAAATAACAAATGCTGATGAGGATGTGGAGAGAAGGGAACACTCCTACGCTGTTGGTGGGACTGTAAATTAGTACAGCCACTATGGAAAACAGTATGGAGGCTTCTCAAACAACTACAGATAGATCCTCTGTATGATCCAGCAATCCCACTTCTGGATATATACCTAAAGGAATGGAAATCATCATGTCGAAGGGATACCTGCACTCCCATGTTCATCCCAGCTCTGTTTACAATAGCCAAGACATGGAACCAACCTAAATGGAACCAATCAGTGGATGATTGGGTAAGGAAAATGTGGTATATACACACCATGGGATACTACTCTGCAATAATAAAAAAAAAATAATGAAATTCTCCCATTTGCAACAACATGGATGAGCTTGGAGTAACTTATGTTGCATGAAACAAGAAAAGCACAAATGGATAAATACCACACGTACTCTCTCATAAGTGGGTGCTAAGAGATAAAGAAGAAAGGAAAGAAAGACCACAGTGGTGCTTTGGACTTGCAGAGGGAGAGAACATACCTAGAGGTACAAAGTGGCGTGGGGAAAGGGGATTGGGGAGGGAGGTTGGGGATAATTGAGGGGATATTTGAGTGGGGGACATGGGGTATAATCATAATTTGTGGTAGTGGACATGCTACCAGGATGGATCTGGCCATCACATCTTAGGCACGAGTGGTGACACCTGGCTTTGTATTCCATGAATAATCACAGCCAATAAAAATAAAAGAAAACATTAAATAATAATAATAAATAAAAGTAATTCTATTAGTTGCAAGAAGTTAAAATAAAAAGTGCTATCACGGGACAAAAAGTTATTGTCTTTTTTTTGTATTCTGTTCAGCAGACAGGATAAGAAGAGATGCAATTACTAATCTACAGGAAACTCTGATTTTGGAAATAAGAAGTTGAACGTCTGATAGTCAAGGGCTTGTGAAATATCTAGGTTATCCAGACTTCTTTATTTTAATCAAAAAATACATTTATTGGACTGGGATCTAACTATAAAAACAAGTCGTGCCCTCTAAGAGCTCACAGTGTACTTTATATATTGGGGTCAAGAAAGAAGTCCTGTTATGTACTTGCTCATTCACATCTTCTGTGTCCGCCAAAGTTATTTTTTTCATTTATAATCTCCCAAAAGGCTGAGACTCTATCTTTTCCTTTTGCAGGTTTAAATATCTGAGTACGAATCCTACATAATCCTAAATGGCTAGAGAGTAGTCTTGCATGAAGGATAAAGCTGAGTGAATAACATCTAAATATCCACAATATAAGTGGTAGACTTCAGAATACTCAACCAACTTCAAGATATTCCAGTAGCATTGACTAAGACCATGGGAAATTCTCATACTGGACTGGGCTTATACCTCCCAAAACTGCCTTCTTTTTTGCTATTGTAAAAGTCTTCTGTGGCAATCTATACATCTTCTTGTAAGGATTCTAATTACATAGAAATCAAATGTTAATTCCTTTTTATAGCACTTTTAGAATAATAAACAGAATTTTAGTTTCAGGCTTATTAAAACAGTAAAGAAACTGCACAGGAAATAGATTTCCATATTCTCCAGAATAAACCGTAATGAAGGAAGTAATCCAAGAAAATCTGTCGAAGGATAATCAAATTCAACTCAATTTTATTCAAATTAGCCAATATTTATAATTAGTTACTGTATGTTAGGCACTGTTCTGGGACTATGGGCTACACAAATCAACCACAAATCATTCCTGAATGTCATAACTCTAGTACATAATTCAAGGTTCGTCATGGTCTTGCCCTTGTAATGTAGTGAATTCCTTGAAGTCCATGCTCCACTGTCTTTCCCTTCTGTGTCTTTGCATATACATCTGACACTTAGATCACCCTTTCTACCAGAATAAGTCTCACTGGTCATTGGAACTCATGTCTCAGGGAACAGCACCTCCATCAAGCTTTCCCTGCCCCACAAACATTTAAAAGTCACCTGTAGGACTGCCATATCCCTTATCTCATGATGCCTTCACAGCAAGGACCACATAAAACATGTTTTGTGTATGTACATTTGTTTTTTTCTCAGATCCCCATAATTAACAGGAACTCAGTAAAGTTTAATGAATCTAGTGATTAAAGTAGAAACCATTTCCAAGTAAAAGCAATCATGATTGGAACCTTTATTTAAAGTGATTCCCCTTTTGGTCCACTTCCATCTCCACCCCTCAGAGCAAAAATAATTTACATAAGTTGAACTGACTTCAGGCTAAACTAGAAAAAATTAAACCTTGGAAGAATCAAAGATGTTAAAAATTAAATTTCAGCAATAATGGAATGAAAAATACCACATATGAGTTGCATGATATAACATTATTGCCAGTTAAATATTTAATATCTATATGAAATATATTTTTCTCAATTTTGCCAGTATTGAGTTTAACATACAACAAATATTTAAGAAATAAATAATCATAAGAATCGGTACCTTGACAAACCGGAGGTGCTCCATCCATCTGGAGTCGTTCTCCTAATCTGCACGTGAGAATTGCATTGCCAACTAAAGTAAATCCTGGAAGACACTGATACCTAATAATATCACCTATTAAAAAAAGGGACAGGGGGTGGACTTAAGATGAATAACAAGGTGATGTTAAAAATGAGCAGATATTTCAATTGTAAAAGCAGAGTATTTTCCCTTCTATTCATTTTTAATCAGTATAAAAATTTCTATTAGCTATAAGTAGGGATAATATTTAAAATGTTGAACAAGCGGTACTTCATAGGCATTGACCAATCAGAACTAAAGGCAAAAATAAACAACTAGTTCATCCGTCCTGGTATATACCAGCTGGATATAAGCAATGGTAATAAGGAAAACAATTTGGTTGATGTAGGTAAGCTATTCATTAAAAATATCACATACTTAGAAGGCTTCCCATTTGTTGCTTTTAAACAAAGATTACATTTACATTAGTTACTGATAGCTTCTTTACATGTCTCAATCAAAATTAATATTATAATATTGACATAATATTATAATATTATAATTGTGATCAAAGTTTATGATGGCAAGAGTAAAGTGTCTTCTTACATCATTTTTCAAACTGTGGACATTAGTTAGATTGAATTTAGAGAGGAGCAGAAGTTAGAACAACAGTTTTAGAAGGCAGCAATATAGTAATTTGGGAAGAACCCCCAGAATACAATTATATGGTTCAATTTCCAACACCATTTTCTAATTGTATATCCTGGAAAAACAGAAATCACTCTTCTTGCCTAATTCCTTTCCTCTTTTCACTGTTCTCCCTTCTTAAGAATTGTAAACAATCTCTATCAATCCAGGGAAAGAGAGTCAAAACGTAGATTGATTCTATTCATTATTTTTGTTTCTTTTTAAACAAATAGCTCTGCTAACAGTATAGTTTTTAAAAAAATAATTTAACAGCCTTTACCTATTTCAAATTCATCATCTTCTGTCAAAATTTCAGCATTGGGTACAGGTGGTGGAGGTTGGCACACTCTTAGTTGATAGGCTATAAAAATAGACAATGTATTTATTTCTTTTCTGAACAGCTACATGTGCTCACATATTTGGAGGGGGGAGAAATTATGTAAGGTTTTTATAAGAATAAAAACAAATGGTAAAATTGTTCCAGTTTCAATTATTTTTTGTTTTTAAAATTATAGTCCAACATTGAGGAAAAATAACCCATTCCTGGGATGGCAAAATATTTTCCCATGGTAACAGTGCTTACCTTTTTGCTCATTATTTCTTAATCTCATTCTCGTCCTTGTTATGTAGTTCATAACACCTTGTTTTTTTTCCCTTTTTGGCATGATCACAATTTGAAATTATGTATTCATGTCTGTTTACTTGTTCAATGCCTTTCTTTCCCAAGTTTCATTATAGAATTCCCTACACTTAGCAAAGTGCCTGGCATTCTGTAATAATTGCACACAAGTACTAAAATCTTACTCTATTCCAGGTATTATTATGAACACTTTACTTATATTAACTCGATTTATCTTCAGAAAAAAAAATTATTATTTAATTTATGCAACTATTTCTATAATTATCCTCATCTTATGAAAGAGAAAATTGTTAAAGAGAGTTAAGAATTTGCCCAAATCACACAATCACACAGCTATGATGTGGCAGAGTTGGGGTCTGAATGTAGATAGTCTGGCCTCAGAGCTTTCTCTCACCATTCTACATTAGTATATTTACGAGATACCTGTGTTTTGAATGTCATGTTTCTAAATATCTACATCTCTTGAACATCAGGTCATTTTATGGGATTAGATTGATTTGCATTTGGTATAATTTAAAGGCCACCAAGAAAAGTTCTGTATGAATTCAAGCATCATGCTTACTAGCCCTATATTATATCTAAAATCTATGACAAATTCACTTGCTTAAGTATAGCCATGTTTTTCTTTGGGAGTCTTGTACAAGACTTGTACAAGATCACACAATTAGTACAGGGTATAAACACAAGCCCATGCCCTCTAACTTCAAACCCCATATTTTCGATATTGCCCCTATTGCAAGAATATTATCAGAATACTGAGGAGCATCAACTAGACCAGTTAAGGAAGACTTCTAAAAGAGAAAACGAATGAGATAAACTTTAAAGAATGAGTAAGATTTTTCCGGTTCCAAAGGGCAAGCATGGGCAAAAGAGCATTTCAGATGGGAGAGGAAACTTGAACAAAAACTTGAACAAAGAATGGAGTCATCTAACAAAAAGCCATTTATAAGAGGTTAATTGCCTAGCAGATTTCCAGGTTACTTTAGACAGAAAGAAAAGGAATGTAGACAAAGAGTGATGAATCAAGGAAAATTTGTTTCAATTTCCTTCTGCAAATTGTTATCTGCCACTGTGAATATCTTCCTGTTTATAAAACCCCTTGCCATACAGGAATGTTAATTTGCAAATGACATACTCTCTACAGAGAAAGATTGCCACCAGAGAAGAGAAAAAAAAAATATTGCTGGGAAGGAAACCCAAACTGGAAAAATAGAACCTGTATTTTTGAGAAAAAGTTCAGGGGAGAGTAACTAGGAATTTTGAAAACCGTTTTCTTGAATTTACACCTTAGATGGGTTACAATTATAAAGGTAAAAGTTATGTAAAAGAGACAATAGGAAGAGCAGTGCAAGATACAGAGAGCCCTACACAGGGAAATACTGATAAGACTATCTTTAGAGAACATTTTATCTGACCTGAGTGTAGGGTAGAGATTATCTCAGAAATTAAAGAGAAATGTAGATATGCCCATGTGTATTATTTTACTTTTGCTGGCCTGTAAAGTTGTTTTTAACCTTCATGCTAATCAATTGTTTTATCATTTTAAATAAGCACATATTTTCATGTGGAATCCATGACTACTGTCATCTGCGGTATATGCTGAGAATGACCTAGATAACTCAGTTGCAGGGCTTAAAAGACCAGAGGTAGTAAATTATCATTAATAAGGGACTATGATACTCAGAAATATTATGTTATTTTCCCAAGATCAAATGCGTGCTGTGAGCTAAAGTCTGTCTTATTCTTTCTTCTTTACCATCAGTTTTATAAACTGTGTCCCTAGAAGCAAACAAATCATTGGGGGGCCATGGAGGGTCAGCCTGAGGTAAAACGGCCTCATCTCCCACCTCCACTTTAATCAATTTTATAAATTTGAATTCTGAACACACTGTCCTTTGAATAAACCTTCTACATCTCCACTAAGTGATTTTATTGATTCTTTTGGCTTCAATTCTGACTTTAGGCCTCAATTCCCCATTCTATGTCATTAGGCTAAATATCTCTTCTGAGTTTCTCACCGCCTTTCTCTTCTACCCTTCCCTGTTATTTTCTAATCCCAGAACCCTGTTTTATGGCACATGTAACCACAGATTGTTTCAGAATTTATTATCGTCCGTAGATTTGCATTCTTGTTCATTGTTTGTGTCCCATATAGATTTTAAGTTACATGAGGGAAGCTCTCTGTTAATCCGCCTTTTATTCAAAATACACTAGCTGCCAACATCTCAGTCTAGATGCCTGAGATGCCAAAATACACAATACACTAGCTGCCAACATCTCAGTCTAGATGCCTGCCATTCTTCTCTGTTGTGCTTGGCTGAACAGTGCCCCCTAAAATTCATGCCTTCCCTGGAACCTCAGAATGTTATATGAAATAGGATTGTTGCACATGAAATTGGTTAAGTTGAAGTCATATTGAATCAAGGTGAACCCTTAACCAGTATGACTGGTGTCCTTGTAATAGAGGAGGAGACACAAAAGACAGACACACAGGGAACATGGCCATGTGATGATGGAGGCCAATATTGCAGTGATTCATCTATAAGCTAAGGGATACCAAAAATTGCTGTCTACCAACAGAAGCCAGGACAAGGCAAGGAAGGTTCCTCCCCTAGAGCCTTCAGGGAGGACATGACACCGATTTTAGACTTCTATACTTCAGAACTGTGAAAGAATAAATTTCTGTTGGTTTAAACCACTCGGTTTGTGGTACTTTGTTTCAGCAGCCCTAGGAAACTAATACACCTGTATTATTAAATTTGTCTACAGTATGTTTTTTACCTTCTCTGTCTCTCTGGTACAACCTTTCCTATATACCAGTGAAGTGGTGGAAGAGAATAAAGACAGTATGTATGTGGAATTCACTATGCGTAAAGACTCTGTAAGATACTTTACATGATTACTTCATTAATAATCAAAATGCTGTACCAAGGTATGTGTAAACATACCCATATACAGCAGAATGAAACTAGATCCCTATCTCTTATACGTACAAAAATCATCGCAAATTGTATTAAAAACTTTGATATAAGACCTGAAACTATAAAACCACTGGAAGAAAACTTAAGGAAAAGCTTCTGAGCATTTTTCTGGGCAAAAATTTTATGGTTAAGATCTCCAAAGCTCAATACTATCTTCTGTACTGATTTTGTACCTCAATTCCCAATTCTATATCACCAGGCTAATCATCTCTTTTGAGCTTCTCAAAAATAGACAAATGGGACTATATAAAACTAAAAAGCATCTGTATAGCAAAGGAAACAGTCAACAGAGTGAAGAGACAACCTGAAGAATGGGAGAAAACATTTGAAAACTATTCATCCAATAAGAGATTAATATACAGAATGTACAAAGAATTGAAACAACTCAACAGCAAACAAGAACAAACAAACAAACAACAAAAAATAATCTGATTTAAAAATGGGCAAAGGATCTGAATAGAAACTACTCAAAAGAAAATACACAAATGGCCAAGAAGTACATTTTAAAAACACTGAACATTACTAATCATCAGGGAAATGCAAATCAAAACTACCATGTGCTATCATCTCTCCCAGTTAGAATGGTTATTATCAAAAAAACAATTGAATGAACAAAATAAATGCTGGTAAAGATGCAAAGAAAAGGGAACTCGTACACACTGTTGGTGGGAATGTAAATTAGGTCAGCCATTATGGAAAACAGTATGGAGGTTCCTCAAAAAGGTAAAGATAGAACTATCATTGGATCTAGCAATCCCACTGCTGGGTATATATCCAAAGGAAATTAAATATGTCAAGGAGGTATCTGCATTTCCATGTTTATTGCAGCACTATTCACAATAGCCATGATATGGAATCAAATTAAGTGACCATCAGCAGATGAATGGATAAAGAAAATGTGGTATATAGACACAATGGAATACTACCCCCAGAAAAGAATGAAATACTGTTAATCACAGCAACATGAATAAGCCTGGAGGACATTATGTTAAGTGAAATAAGACAGGCACAAAAAGATAAGTACCACATGTTCTCACTCTTATGCGGAAGCTAAAAAAGTTGATCTCATAAAAGTAGAGAGTAGAATAGTGGTTACTAGTGGTTAGGAAGTGTACGGGGTTGTGGGAGGATAGTAAGAGGTTTGTTAAGTGATACAAGATTACATAGCACTGTAGGGTAATAATAGTAAACAATACTTGTACTTTTTCAAATAGCTAGAACAGAGGATTTTGAATGTTACCAACACAAAGGAATGATAGAAATTAGAGGTGATGGATCTATTTACTAAATTAGAGGTGATGGATCTATTTACTATCTTGACGTGATGATGACACATTGTATGCATATATCAAAAAAGCACACTACTCCATCAATATAGACTATTATTATATGTCAATTAAAAAAGTAGATTTAACTTAACTTATAAAAAAATGTGTAAACATACCCATTTTGCAAAAACAGAATAGTAAGATTCAGAATGGTTGAATTATTTGTCCAGTTCACAGCACCAAAATTTGAAACAAGTTCCAGTTGGAAACCAATACACATTTCCTCCCACATTTACAGACCAATCTTGATTTCAATATTATTTTGTTGCTACCATTTCCCTTTTATCAATTTACATTGGCTTTTCAAGCCTACATATTAAATTTATAATCTTGGATAAAGCAAGCTCATTACCTTGATTCTCTCCAGTCCCTCATACAAAATGTTTGTTACATTTGAGCCAAATTTTTATGGGTCCCTTGTATTTGTATTTTATGGGTCCTTGTAACAAAATGAAGGTTAATTTTATACCCCACACCTTCATTTTTGGCAATGTTGATAGCCTGGAAATTGGCACCATAATATTTATCATTTAGTTGAAGAGAGGGGTGTGTGTGTGTGTGTGTGTGTGTGTGTGTGTGTGTGTGTGTGTGTGCGCGCGTGCGTGCGCACGCGCGTGTGTGTGTGGTGTCTGTGTGTTTACTGGAGGGAAGGATGATAAAGAAGAATAACCCAGGCAGAGAGGAGGGATGAGAGAAAGAGGTGAGCTGGGGCTGAATCAGACGGGAGTCTACAGGCTATTCCAGGGATTTGTTTATTTTCATCAGAGACCAATGGGAAGCCTTTGAACGGTGTAAGCACACTGTAAGCACCATATAAGGGTGAGCTGTTATTATACCAAATTGTCATTCCATTTCTTCAAGACAGTTGGCGTTCACAAGTGAATAAGAACATGTCATTAAATATTAATACTTTCTGCTTTTCCCAATTTTCATCTCTTATTCAGGAAAGACATTTTCATTTGCCAATCATTGAAATAATTATGAGTAAAGTTTAAGCATGTTATCTTGGTTAGTCAGAGCAGGGTAATAAGGTAGTGGACTGAGTTACGATATGTCAGATGTTTTGTAATTGAAGGTAATAGTGGGAAATTAGACATTGTACAGCTCTGTCTCTCTTTCTGAAGATGTTTCTATCAAACTGATCTAAAACAATGGTAAATATATATCCACCAGTTTATGTCGGTGAGTAATTACTTTTGGGCACAAAGAAGCCTGATCTACATTTCCTTTGGAAGCAGACTGTCTGTGTTCAAATCTTGGCTGTGCTACTTGCTAGCTCTATGACCTTAGGCTAATTGTTAAGACTGTGCTTCAGTTTTCTCTTCTGTAAAATGAACATACAACTAAGACTGCCTTAAAATATTATAACATGCTTAGAATAGGGCTTGACACATATTATTATTTCAAGGGGAGAGTACATTCCCTGTTTGGCAAATATTAACACCTGTATGGTTTCTGTGATATCACTTGTGCCCCTGCACACATATAATTTTAATCTGATGTGAAACCATGCCATTCAAAGCACCCATGTGACTTCCCAAAACACATTAAACTACTCACTTTGTTTCTATTCTGATTTAAATAGGATATACTTTGAAAATGCTGAGATTCTACATTGTTTTACAATTTGTGTGCATTATACTGTGATAAAATATCCATGAGATTAGCAACATTCATGACATTTTATAGTGATATACAATACATGTTCTATGTATCTGTGGTCTCAAAACTACCAGCACAGTGCTCTGAAAATTATACTCAGGAAATACTAATTAATAACTAATTGAATTAAGACATCTCATCCTGTATAAACTATATGCTTTGGCTACTTTGGAAGAAAATAAACAGGTCTGGTGTGAATATATCCAGTATTACATGGGTTAGAATCATGGACTTTATGAACTGGAAGTTACCTTATTAATCATCTACTCTAATCTATTTGGTGGGGATAGAGGGAAAGAAGGTGACCTAAAGTGGTGAAATGAGACAGACAAGGTCATATGTCCAGTTACTGGCAGAACTATGTCATCTAAATTTTAAATAGTATGGACTTAATATTCAGTTCATGCTTTTCATGGATTGCTCTATTCAGAAACACTTTTGCAGTTATGACCATTAACAGAAAAACTGCATATCACAGATAGTCCCACTTTAAAAATATTCGATCTAAGTTTGTGTTCTCTTTAGAAGAATAATTTTATTTGACATGCCATTCAGCTTTAAAATACCATTTACTATTAAATAACTACACAGAAGCATTGTATTTTACATGTCAGTATCTTTTGAAGATGGCTGTTATTTGAATAACATCCTGTTTTTGTTCAAATATCTGGTTCCTGGTCCAACAAATTTGCTTTTTGAAACCACTACAGGATTTGATTCTGGCAATATTTTTTGGTTATTTTTAATTTCCTATTTTCTTTGCAATATAACATTCAACCCAATTCCAGAAAAAAAAATGCTTCATTTATCTACTTCTATTCAACTGAACTATTAAAGTCTCCTCCAAAAAGGACAAAACAGAACACTGGCAAATTGCCATTCCTTCCTAAACCAAAAAAGCATAGTGTGTAAACTTTCTGCCAAGTAAGAACACAGTATTCCTTACAGAGGACAAAAATAGCATTCTATGTTCCCTTATAAACTCTAAGCTCTATATTAGCCCTGTTGTACTTCAGTGGTGACTCCGATTAGCTCAGCTATGATAATCTCATGACTTAGGGAAAATTTAAGGGAATAAAAGCATTAATAATTGTATGTGCAGTCTTGAAATTGTAGCAATGTTATTTCAAAAGTTATCTAAAATAAATTTAAGCAGTTCAACTGAAAACAGAGTTAAGAATGTTTAAATAAATGCTACTTGAGTTCTAATGAAGAGGGAAAAATACAATTGTTTTTACATTTTAGAGAAAATCTGCTAGTGAATTGAAATGAACCATAGAGGTATGTTTTAGCTGTGCTTAACTTACTTACAAATATCAGTTTTGCTCAACTAATATTTTATAATCAATATGTTTATCTTCCTGTATAAGTGAGAATATTAGAAATCAAGAGCAAATGCTCATCTTTGGACCTAGAGATAAGAGAGATAAAGTCTCGACCATGAGGAAGGGATTAAGAAGGAAGCACTCCGGTGTTTCCCTAGAAAAGGAATTACAGAAGCTATTGAAAGACAAAGCTATTGGGAAATCTCCTGATTTATGATAGGAAATCTTCAGTATCTGTTACATGAATTGGCTTCCCCATGCACAGATAGCTAATTGAAGGTATCCCACCTTAGTACTGAGCCCATCAGAATCTGAAAAGTAATGCAAAAGGGCATCTTCTCTATGTGGCTGAGTTACCTCTCACATTAGCAGATAACAGAGCACATCAGCAGTGACAATTTGTTCTTTGTCAGTCTCTCTTGTTCTCTCCCTGTTCACTAATATAGTTTGGTTTGCTTTTGCTGTGAAGGAAAATGCTATAGCTGCCTTTTTTAACATAAACAATTTCACTAAAAACTAACATCAAAGTAACTGTTTGACCTTGTTGGAACAAGACAGAAACAAGACCCTTCCATAATCGTAATCAAAAAACAACACCTCTATCCAAACCATCAAAATGACTAAGATTCTTTCATCTCAGCTAATATATGAGTGAATATTGTTTTCATACCAATTATATAGCTGTGTTCTATCCCCTCCACCTTGTAGGAAAAAAAAAAAAAGTATTAAGAACTGCTCCAATTTGCTGATGGCACTCAGTCAAAAAGAAAACCATTCTTCCTTGAACCTTTCCCAAAACTATCTCACACAGCCACAGAGTTCTTCATGCTGTGTTGTCTCACTTGTTATAATAAGTCAATAAACCCATCTTTGTTTAACAAAACCTGTGTTCCTGATGGTCACTGACTGGAGGAGACAGACAGTAAGATATTGTAGAAAATAAAAGATCATACCTTATCATTGGGTATAAAAGCAAAATGTCAAAATACAGTAAGCAATTCTGACATGACATTATAATTTAAGTAATCATCAAGCAGTCATTCAATTCTGACATTTAAGTAATAGTAAATGGCATTATCTTTTCCTCATGACTGTTTCACCAGTTTGGTTTTTCAGCTCCACCACTTCATTTTAAACACACACGCGCGTGCACACACACACACACACACACACACCACTGTGACGTCCACACATCATACAATGAAATGTGCTCTCTGGACATCAAACAATGAAACCCTTTATGAGTTCAGTGTTCCATCTATTGAAACATAAAAGAAGGTCAGGTCTTTAGGCTGTGTGAAGCAAAGGGGTCTAACTGTTCAAGGCAATTGTGATTTATATTTTATATAAATTGTGTCCTTATATCTACAACAGTCTCTTTTAGGAAGATACTTTGTGGAATTAAATATACTTGTTCCCCAATACGGCACTTACTGAAAGGTAATGTAACCTTCAAAAATGACCTGAAAGACATTAAAGGACTTTTAAATACATTTTTAAAAAATAATGAATCATTTTGTAATCAGCTCATTCACTAATAGGAGGTGTGCTAATTATAAGAAAATGGATAATACAAATTATTAAATCATATTATGTACACTAAGAAAATATTCTGTATGAAAATTGAGTTTCTCTAATATTCTGATACTAGAAAAAGAGGTGCACAGAATAATGGACTTAAATATCTTAAATGATACGTTCTGTTGTATATTAATAAATATATATTCTGGCTATACTGTAGTCTCCACGTTATTTAGGTTGGCATAAGTTAGATGCCAATGAAACTCATTTTCTCTTGGCATTTCACACCATGGAAACTGTAAAGAAAAACACATTGAGGTGCAATAAACCTACCAATGTACTGTCTTTAACCTGTAGTTCATGGGGAAGAGAAGCACTACGAAGTTTGAAGCTCCAAGTTATAATTGGGAGAGGTATTTCCCAGAAAATGAGATTACCTATCACTTGCTAAAAATGAAAATCACTTTTTGTTGAAAAAATGGGTTCACATACCATTAAATGTAATCTATTCATGAGATTATAACAGTTTGGGATATTGCCTGGAACTTAGTGAGAACTCAATAAATTTTAGCTATTGTTGTTGTTGTTGTTTTCATTTTTCAAAAAAAGATCATTCTTTGGAGTCAGACCTATTTTGAATTCTAGCCAGCCTTTCTATTTATTAGTTCTCTAGCTTTATGGAGTTTACCTCATTTTTCATTCAGTTTTTTCATTATTAATATGAAGGTAATAACACTTACTTTATAGAGTTATTATGAAAATTAGCAATAATGCTTGGAAAGCACCTAGCACAGTGTCCAGCATATTAAATTTTCAGTAAATGGTAACTGTCACTATTATACTGACTATTATACAAAGTCATTTTCTACAAAACCATGCAGTTAAAATGGGTTTTGTGTAATTTACTTTCAGTGGGTCATTGATTGGGACTGAGTACTGTTATTATTTTGTTTAATCCAACCCTATTTTGACACTATTGCAGATATCAAGAAAACTTAGCTCTTACTTTAGGGAATTACAATTACAGCGATACAGACAGAGACAAAAACATTTTCTCAAATGGAGAAGGAATATGACATCTGAGGTAAAGTCCCTCACCGTTTATGCCTGTCCTATTTTTGTCGTGGCACAGAACTTTCATTTTGCAAAGCTTTTTATGAATGTTATTTTTGATCATAAAAGGCTTTATGAAGGTGATGTTTTATAAAAGACAGATGGCTGGCTGGATTTCAAAAAGGAAGTCAGGTTAAAGAAAAAAACACATTTTTTTCTCATTTCAATCATATTAAAAATATATTAATAACTAAAACCTAAATGATCAATGTGACCTTAAGAAAATGCATGAAAAGAATGAACTGTCAAGTTTACAAAATAAATGCACAAGTCCTGAGAAAATTACCCCAGACTTACAGGACAGGGAGTGACAGATGGGGCTATTAAATCAATAAGAAAATTTAAAGAAAACTGAATGAGGGGGTAAACCATTCTAAGCTTAGGTATACTCAACCAGCTTAAAATAAGTGTTAAATAATGAATTATCTACCCGGTTTACTTATGGAAAAATACTAAATGACCCGTTTTTTTACCATTACATGAGTTCATTTTGGCATTGAATTATAGTAATAAATGTAGGCCTGGTACACGAATATTGTGTTTTAATTATAATAAATATTAATTAATGGTACACATGCTAATTTGAAAACAGGCATCTTTTTGTTTGTTTTGTGAGGGAGGATGGGCGTATATCTACTATTTCTTAAAAGTTGTCACTAATACAGCTCAAATAAACTCAATTAAACTACTTTTTCAAAAGAATATGAACACACACTTCCCACTCTAAGATTAAAACATAATCAGTCAATAATAAAAATTTAAAAGGGATAAAAAGAAGAAATGTGATTCATGCCTCAAAAATACTTTCACTATTATTAAACTCACAAGGCTTATGTAACAATAAGCCATCCTGTAATTGTCCTCAAAGTTTGTCAGAATGAGTAAGTGCAATCATGGAGGAGATGGTAGCGATCACTATAAATTCTAATTATCAAGAAATGGAAGAGATGAGATTTAACATAAGGAGACTTAAAGAAATGAAGATGAGTAAGTGACCAAGAGCAGTTGAAGTTGAAGTATAGATTTGATTTAGGAATAAAAGTTCAGGAGGCAGTGAGAGAACCAACCTGACAAGTTGAGTTGGGACTGGGGAGTAAGATTCAGTGAACCAGATTATAGAGTAACTTTAAATTTGGTTTAATGTAGGGATCACACATTCTTGAAAATGTGAGTATGGATGAAAGCAGTGCTTTAGGAAAACTATCTTCTTAAGTCTAGAAGAATTTAAGGTATTGGTCCATTTTTAATATGAGCCCTGGCTACATCCCCAAATTTCAAGGTTATTTTTATTTATTTATTTATTTGAAACATAGTTGAGTACACATATATGTGTGGTACAGAGTTGAATAATACTTGTGTGCAATATGTGATGCTCAAATCAGGATAATTAGTATATTCAACACTACCAAATTTAATTATTTTTTTGTGCAGATATGTTGATTCAAATGTTAGTCTTCAGTAGGCTCTGAGAATTGTGCCTTATTGTGAAATTTAAAGTATAGACATGACTTAAAATAAACACCTTATTAGAAAAACCTAAAACTTGAGATAAGATATGGTAAGAAACAAATATTAACTGAAGATCTACTCTTCTGGGCATTACGCTAACTGTATATTATCTATAGTCTCTGATTCTCATAATATCTTGTCAACATAATTCTTATAATAGTAACAATGACAGTACTGTACTTTTTAGGGTGAGCTGTAAAAAATTGCCAGTATTCAGCATTTTTTGATCAACAGTTTCATACAGTTCAACCTAATATATGCTACAAATTGGATTAAATTCTATTTATGCTGTATCTCATTTAATCTTCTCAGCAATCCTACTATGTTCTACGGCTGAGGAAAGTGGAGACTAAAGGGTAAGTTGTCCAAAGTCAATTGGAAAACAAAGTGCTAAATGCGTGTTTGAGCTTCTTTTTTTTTTGTCTTTTTTGGTGTCCAGCAATGGATCGCAACCCTCAGTGTCACGCCCGTACCAGTGTTTGAGCTTCTTTATTCCTAAGCTATTCTATTTCTATGGTAGGTGTCTCAAAATCCAGTTGAAAAGCTCAAGTGAAACATTTTGTGTTGGGCCATGTTGCGGCGCAATCAAATCATAAGGCGCCTGCCTAAGTATGGTTCCTGTTCCCTAAAATAGATCAAGTGGTGGCCATCTTGCTGGCGTAAGGCCTCCGCCGCCGTTTCACGAGCGCTTTAATGCACGTAGCTAGAAGTCCTTCTTTTCCGGGGCCCAGTGACTAAGCAGTTTTTGCCCGCCCTGTCATCACCCCTCTTCATAACTTGTGGCTTCCCCTGATTGGATAACCATCTCCTCCCGCCTCTCCTCTCTGTTTCCGCTTTCTTCCTCTATATAAACTCCAACACCTTTCTAATAAACGGAGTTCCGGCTTTGACCACTCTCCTGGCTCGGTGGGGTTCTTTCTCGGCCCCCAGGGAGGGCGGATCTGGGGGGCGAGGGGGGCGCCGGCGACCGTCCC
>NW_007727850.1:56513-88559 GCF_000696425.1 Galeopterus variegatus | reverse complement strand
CCTCTAATTGGACAACTGCTTCTTCCCACCCCCTCACGCCATCTTCACCCCATCCTCGCCCGATTCCCCTATATAAGCCCCAGTGCCTTTTCAATAAACGGAGTTCTGGCTTTGACCACTCTCCTGGCTCGGTGGTGTTCTTTCTCGGCCCCCGGGGAGGAAGGTCCTGGGGGGGAAGGGCCGTGCCAGCGACACTCATCATCCCGCTCAGCCCCACAAGGGACCCCCGGCTGGACCGGGGTCTCTTCCCGCTCGGTTTTGTCGGCCTCTGGCTCAGGGAGGCCCGACAATTTTGGAAGAGAATATATGTATACACTCACTATGTATCTATGTAAATCCGCATTCATAATTTGGTTGCATGTATGCATATATTCTGTCATTCATATATTTTCTATATGAATACACACATACACACACACACGGACATCTTTTCCTCTGACAATATTTTCCCTTCAAAATGTCCCCTAAATTTTATAATAATTACAAACTCCCTATAGAGTCATCTTATGGATATTTATAGTCCATCAATGAATAGTCCCTTCTTTGTGACTTGTGCAGGCAGGACACAAAACAATAAAATTTGGCAGGGATTCATGAAGAAAGAAAATGTACAAAATACAGTTCAATGACTAATTTATCTTTTGACTTTAATGATTATTTATTGATTCCTAGTTATGATTTTCTATCAAAGTAATACTGCTATGATTGCAGTCTTAGGTTGTATCTACACATTGCCAGCATCAATAATCAATTTAGTAGAAAAAACAAATAAGGCATTATAAAAACAAACAGCCTGAATAAATGTTGTCTGACTGGACAGCCCACTTTCTAGTTGGCTGTGCTAGAGTGCACATACAGCACCAGTGGCTGTGGGTCCCTATAGAGGCACTAATTAAATACCATCTATCTGGCTGACAAGTGCTCAGATTGAGCAACTCAAATATTTTATGGTCAATTCTCTGCCTATTTCTAGACCCAATGTGCTTTAAATATCTTTGAACACAATTACATTTGCCTTACTGTATATATCATAGAATATGAGCTTTGAGTATCAAATATTTTATTACTTTGTGTTAAAAAGATGAAACATTATATGTTATCAAATTACAAAAAGAGAGGAGATCAAATGTCAACACAAAGAAATGATTAGATTTTGTAATGATGAATATGCTAATTATCTTGGCTTGGTCATTACACATCATACACAGGTATCAACTCTGTATCCCACAAATGTACATATCAATTATGTCTCAATTAAAAAAAGATGAAACATTAAATTGTGTATTAATGTAATGGAAAAAGCTCATGTCTATCTTTAAATTTTCATATAACTTTTGCAAATTTAATTGAATAGATTATTGATCCTGTGTAATATTCATGAAATTAGTCTGACAAAATTATATGAGGTGTTTTTATGGGACTACGACCATAGCAGATAAAAGGATGTAATCATTATAAAGAAACATTTTCTTATTTACAATGGAATATAATCAATTTGGATTAAAAGAAAAGTAAATTTAAAAAAAGGAAAAGAAAATCCACTGAATGTCCTTTCAAAAAGTTAACGTTATAAAGAGAGGGCCCAAAACAATTCTATACAAATAATAAAATTTAGAACTTTCATAAAATATACCACAGGAGAAAAAGCTAAGAACCAAATGATCTGGAATAGTCACTTAAAACCTAAGATTCTAGAATAGATACAGTTTTGAAACAAGAGTATAAATGAATGAGCAATGTGATCCAAAGCATAAAGATATTGGATGCTAATTTTAGAAAGATTCACAGCAGGCTGAATAAACATTTTGTCTAGAAAAAAAATCTATTGATGTATTAAAATTACATGCAGTAAGATATGAACAGCTGGTTCTCTTTTATTGGTTTCCATGCAAAAATGATTATTTTCCACTGGGTAATTACTGACTGATTTATTTCCTATATTCATTTGCTCGCATTTTAATGTCCCTAAATCTTAGAAGAGGTCATCCTTTGCAAGTAAATGTATTTGAAATGCTAAAGTTACTGTGATGATAAATGTGTCAAATTTTAATAACTTTTTAATCATTGGTTAAATATATATTACATTCAATTTTTCCAGGACAATTTAAGAAGCACCAAATGAAATAGAAATTCTTAGATAATACCAACCGTGATAACTGAGCACAAAAAAGCCACTTGTTGTGAAATCACTGTGGAATTTGATTAGAATCTGATTTGAAGTGCTGTAGACTGATTCCAAAGCAGTATTGCCACTGAACTGACCGATCTGAGGTGAGTTTTGGTCTGGTCCATCCCTATTAGATGGGGGCGGGGAAGGAGGAGATATTGAGATTGATTTTTTGGAAGACTTTTGCACCAACTTTAATAAAATTATTACATATACTATACTATGCTATAATATTTATTATATTATATTAATAATAAATATGCGGTACATTAAACAAGCTATTTGTGGCAAATCATATCGATATATTTTATGTCTATATTCTTGCTAACATATTTAATAATGTAAAGTACAAAAATAAAAAAATAAATCAATTTTACCTAAATGAAATACACTCATATAAGTTGTAATCAATATATTTTATTTGGTTTTTGACTAAAACTTAGATTCTCCTATGTGCTCGAGGTTTGCCCCCCTTTTATTTTCTTCAGCAGCAATCTTGAGAATTATAGACTATAAAAGTTAGAAAGACTCTCAAAATTCATACAGTATTTCTGTTAACCAATTGTCAGTTATTAATTCGGAGATTTTTTGATAATATATTTTTAATAATGATGTTAAAATATATTTTAAACAATAGATTTTAAATAAAGATGTTTCATTTAACAGAATAATAATATAATTATAATATTATATAATAAGTTATGATAGGAATTCAATAGTTAAATAGTTATGTTTGAATATAGGCTCTTAAATTACACTAGTTTTGTAAATGGAGAACTTTCTTGCTTTAAACTTACGCTTTTAACTCCCTGCTTTTGTACGTTAATTTAATAATATCTTTAAATCTTCTTTTCACCTATGAAGGTATTTTTTTCGATTTCATTGGGCAAATAAGCCAAAACCTATTTGTCTGGTTTGTCGCATGATGCAGAACACATACTGTCATCCTGTTACTTACACTAACTCATATATCAGATGGCAATTTGTAACAGAGGATTGTGATATATTTTCAGTCCTACCTTGTTTCACGGATACATATAGTTGAATCAATCAATAACAGTGGTCCTGGCTTACCATACAGTAATAAAATCATAGATTGGTTCTGTTTGAAGGACAGTAAAATTGATGTAGATTCCGTTCCCAGGGGGTACTCTTACAAGCCAAAAACAATCTTGGAAGTTAGGATATTCGTCAGGGTACCCAGGAGAATAAATGGTGCCATTCATTGCAGTTATATTGCCACCACAAAGAGCTACAGAAAAAGGCACAAAACAAAATGTTAAAAAAAAATAAAACAAAAACAAAAATAAAATGACCTGACTATAGCAAAAAGGCAAACTTTTCATATCTCTTAAGCAGTATAAAAATACATGTTTTGTGTTTTTATCTGATTTGAAGTTATAAAATGCAGATGGCAACGATGCAGGAGTATATCAATTTGCATTTTTCTGTATAAGGTAGGCACATAGTTAATATTAACAATCACTACATTAGTATGTAACATTGCCTTCTGTTTTTCAAAATACTTTATATCAATGTAAACACTAACTTCTATTTGCCTCGCATCATGCATGTGTGTGTATATATAGCCTTATAAGAGGTTCAAGGCCTTTTTATTTAAACGTGTTTTTTTCTATGGGATTAGACTCAGGAGGGCTGACTAGAGGTGCCCAGCTCTCTCCTCTGATGTAAAAGGGTTTTCTGGAGGAAAGAAACATAAATTCAGTAGCAGTTTTTAGATTATTGGTTTATATAAGAATGACTATTACACACACACACACATGCACACATATTAAAGAAGTTGTAAAGTGTTAACTTTATTTTCACTACAAATAGGAAAGGTCAGGACTCCTGCCAATAATAAAAATCAGTTATTCATTATGAAGTCTTATGGTTTTTGTCTGGTTTTTTAACATGGTTTTTCAACTGATAGAGAGCCTCTATATTTAGCATATTATTGGTTAGAAAAGGAAGGCAAGGCAGAGTGCCAAAACAAGAATTATTAAACACAGCTGATATCGCCTAAAAGATAGCTTCCAGTTAGAAGCATACCTTCACACCTTGGAAGTGGATGATTCCAATTACGACTGACTCCATGAAGGCATGTGAGAGCTGAATTTCCAATTAATGTGTATCCTGGGAAACATTCAAATGAAATGGTTTGACCCACAGTAAAATCATTGCCAATTACAAAACCATTTCGAAACGGGCGTGGGTCAGGACAGCTTTGCAACTGATAAGCTGGAAAAAAAGAGAAATAAAGACATTTTTCCTTTCTGAATTCCTGCGACCACAGATGATACTATATGTAACTTACAAATATATGTCATGCTGCTTGTAGTTGGTTATAAATAGTAACAGGTTTATGATAAATGTTGTCAATGATAATGTGATATGAATTTTATCTCATGTCTACAGTTTTCACAATTAAAATATTAGCACAATTCATAAAATACATTCGATTTCTTCATCCACTTGTGTAACCTGTCAAAATCATCAGCTTTAATGAAAATATAAAGTCCACTTACAGCCACAATTTTTTTTTTTCTTTTTTTTTGTCTTTTGTCTTTTTCCGTGTCCGGCAACGGATCGCAACCCTCAGTGTTGCCCCTGTACCGGACCGGGGACCGGCAACGGGATTGCAACCCTCGGTGCCGCTCCCGCGCCTCGCTCAGCCAGTGAGCGGGAACCGGTCTGTATGTGGGATCCGAACCCTCGGGCGGGAGCGCCGCCGCGCTTCCCAAGCGGCGCACTCATCCAGTGCGCCACTGGGCCAGCCCCTTACAGCCACAATTTTAATCAAACATATTTGATTCCCTTACACAGAATGCAATTGTCTCTTGGTTATGTTGTATGTACACAGGATAAAATAAGCCTAATTCTGAGCCCTTCGAATACTTTTTTCTTTAGGAATTGTTTTCTAAAAGAATCAAACTACAGTATTCCTTTGTTGTGTTTCTCCAAGGAAGTTATTTAGTAAAATAAAGTACTAAGAAAAAAAAATCCCTTCCAATATAAAATAAACTTGTACTTTAGTTATTTTATTCTTGTCACTGCAGTATAACTGCCTGTTTAGTTGTTTATACACCTCTTATTCTACATTCCGTATGAGATCAAAGTTCCCTGTTCGTTTTGCTTATCATTGTATCCTAAAACATTTGCCCATTGCCTTTCACATAGAAGATGCTTAATAAACAATGCTGAACGAATTTTGAACTTATGAACAGGGTATAACTCATATAATACAGATATTTGGAACTTTATTATTAAGAAGTTTAAAATTAAATTCTAACAAATAAAATTTAAACTGCTCAGAATTAGAAACTACTTTACTAATGACCATTACAATTCTATTTTCCCCAAATCAAAAAAATATGAAATTGAATAAACTATCATGTTGTTTATTACAATAGAATCCAATTTTTACAACTAGATTACAGAATTATGAACAAATTCTTTTAAAATGTTAAGTGCATTTATTCTTAATCTGACATTTTCATTTAAATTAATATTCCACACAAAAAATATAAAAAAAAACAATATAGTTCTCATTCCAGCTTAAGGCAAATGTGTATCATTTGATCATCAGGAGTTGGAATATGTTATTTTGTTTAATAAACCCTTTAATTTTCACTCATATTTAACAGACAATTTTGAATAGGACAGGACTCATAGACAAATGTATAATTTCGTGATAATTTATACAATATTTTACCCTTATATGCTTTTTGGTTTAATAAGGAAGTATAGAAAATAAGTACTAAATGTTCAGGAGAAAAGTTCCCATTTTACTATAATATTCTACACAGGACTCAACAAGCCTAATACTGTTGCCAGTAATAACACTAGTTTTCTGTAGAAGTATAAACTTAATTGCTTACTATGTATTTTTCTAAAATTCAAAAGTTCTTAAAGTCTAACTACAAAATCAACCCAAAATAATGTTGACTCTGTGAATCTATATAAATTAACCTATTTCTTTAAAATGCCATTAGTTCAACTACATAAATGCAATAAAAGAAGAAACTCTTCCTAATTGAAGCTTGACTTGGTTTAACTTTCTCTCTGTTTCTAAAACAGAATATAGAAAATATTAAGATTTAGTTAAATATTTCTAATATCTGATTTGGGGTTAAATAAGCTTTCACTTTTAATTATTCCTCTCACCTTGATATACAATATGAAACCCTTGTTTGTTTTGTGAATAGTCACTGTGAAAATATAAGCTGGTTTCATGAGTCGTGCTAAATAGGGAAGATGGTATTTGAGGACCACTAAGCCGACCAATAACAGTACTAGTTTCTGAGGATCCACTTCTTACTTCCAAATAATCATGTATGGTTTCAGTAGAAAAATTTACGAACTGGAGATGTACACCTAAGGAAGAAAAAACAAACAATGCTACTTTACCTTTTTACCAAATTAAACATAAACACACACAGGCAATCACATCAATGCACTTAGATATGTTTCCATTAATATTAGGGGTATACTCTCAAGGGCTGGGCCATGGCTTTGCTGTCTGTCCAGGACAATTAGCTTTGCTAAGGTTCAAAGTAAAAGAATGCTGCTCTCAAAAGTCCACAATTAGTTACAAGTAAAAATCTCTATCAGTGTGTTATAATGTTACCATGCTAAAACTGATCAAGAAAGTAGCTTTCATGTTCTTTAGTACCATTTAAAATTATATCGACCAATTTTTCGAATGTAGAAACCCACTTAATTTGTAATATGAGGGATGGCTGATTAACTCAGATGTTTAGAGCATGGTGCTGATAACACCAAGGACAAGGGTTCAATCCCTGTACCTACCAGCTGCCAAAAAAAAAAAAAGGAAAAAAACCAAAACCCGAAAAACACACAAAAATAGTTTGTATTATGTAAAAGGCCAATTTGAGGTCAAAAGTGACTGCAGACTTTTTCATATATTAACATAATCATATTCCACAATTGCATTAAATATTATTCATTTATAGGATATAAATTAACTTCTCAAAAATATTATTTATTTTGTATAATTTACAAGTGTGCTCTTTTAGTGTTTGCTTGTCAGAAGATAATGATGAATTTTATGTAATAGTCTCAATAAAATCTAGTCATCATTGTTATATGTGGTCATATTGCAACGTAGTCTCATCATCATTATAAGCATGATTAAAATATGAGACAGCGAAATGTCTCTGGGATAGAATAATAAAAGTATGTTTACTTAATTCACTTAATATTCAATTTTAGTGAATTTGATGTTGTTCTTACTACTGCCATTCTCCAAATTGTTAATAATAAAATCTGACATTTATTGTTTCCTCTTATTAGACACTGTTTTAAATGATTTATAAATGCTAACTTATTTGATGCTCATAGTTACTAAGAGAATGAGAAAACTGAGGCACAGCAAAGCAAAACATGCCAAATTTACACAGTTACCTAGTAGATCTGAAATGCACACTCACACATTCTGACTCAAACTTTTGCTATTAATAACTATACTGGGACTCCCAAGTGAGTTGTATTTTATTACTAAATAATTAAAAAATCCATAAATAAATAAAAAGGAAATATTAAAAATATGCTTTAAAATATTAAACAAGTTTCTGTAAAGTCAGATTAATTTCTTAGAACTTTGGACTTGTTACCTTAATATGTGAGGTTCTAAGATGGGCATATTTTTAGTAAAATTTACCCAATATCCCTCATTTTACAAATCACCTTGTTAATAATTGTTTCATACACCTGAAGAAATACTTTTTTTAACTATTGAGTTGTACTCATTCTTCTTTTCAAAAAATATACTTTTTTGAATACACTAGACCTAATATTTTATTTAACCAAAACTCAAAGAAAAGAGTGAGATTACTTAATTGTAATCAAATAAGAAACAGTCTCTTATGTTTTCATTTCTAAACTAAAGATGTATATTCTTCTCTTTTGGTTTTTAAAATCAAGAAATATTAGCAATTGGTAAGTTGAAGATGATATGACATTGACACTATAAAAATAGTTTTAATAATTTATTTTAAAATAATTTGTTTAGCTCCATAAGCAACATGGGAAGAGGTCTAAGTGTTTAATCAAAGACAGATAGAATATCATTCAAATCTATTTTTAAAATCTATATATTTATTCAAATATATTTTTCATTTACATCAGTACTCTCTTTTTGTCAATGGACATAGAATTTAACTACCACTTCAATCTTAGGGATTCCATGTTGTAACCAAAATGATCCTCATTAGAAGGTCTCCCAGAATTCTCTCTCAGTAGTCTCCTGTTCTTCCAAAACCTCAGGCCACAGTGTCCAGGATTATTGAATTTCTTTAGCTTTCTCAACGGCATCTTTCCATGTGTTACTCTGTTTACCTAGAATTTCTTTCATGTTCCTTACACGCTGACCCTCTTTGTTGGGCTGGCTGTTACTTGCCTTTAAAACCATAGTTCATACTGTATTGTATATTGATAAATTAAAATTTAAAAA
This sequence comes from Galeopterus variegatus, assembly GCF_000696425.1. Taxonomy (NCBI): domain Eukaryota; kingdom Metazoa; phylum Chordata; class Mammalia; order Dermoptera; family Cynocephalidae; genus Galeopterus; species Galeopterus variegatus. Next base: position 79,917 of record NW_007727850.1, on the reverse strand, counting down.
AATAAAATAAAACCATAGTTCAGGGATTACTTCCTTGGAAAGATGTTTCTGTATTTCCAGTAGTAAGCTAATGTCTGTTATAAGTACAATTCTATACTCTCTTATTACACTTTATTGTAATAGCACATTTTACTATCTCGTAACTGACTGTGATTTATTTGCAGAAAAGTACAAAGTCTGTTTTATCATATATTTTATCTCTAGCATTTAGCACAGTATCTGGAGTATAATATATATTCAGTAAACAATTGTGAAAACTCTGAGTTATCTGTTAATTTATGTAAAACATCTAAAATGTATTAATAATATGAGGCTGTATATACATATTAGGTAGTAAGATACCTAAGTTCAGTCCTCAATAAGGGAGATAGTTCAGAATTTTTTTAATTGTTCTAAATCCAACTGGTTTGTGCTTCAATGAGGGTCTAATCATCCTAGTCTAGTGTAATTTAATGAACAATTCTAACCTTAGTCTAGTGCTTCTTTCTGTGCATTTACAAATTCACAGAATCTAAGAAAGCTGTAAGAGAACATGTTGGTGATATAAGGATAAAAATAATTAACTAAGTGCAATATATATATATGTATATGTATATAATGTAAAATTAGTATATCCCAAACACTGAGAATTGTATCATATTAGACTTGGGAAGATATTAGGTCTATATAAGTACTTGAAAGTAACAATAGAAATGTGTACCATTTTCATCTGTAAAATCTGATTTATTAACAAAGAAAATGGAATGGATTCAGTAGACTTCCAGAAAATAATTTATGTATGTACTACTTCATTATAGCAACAAGAGTTAAAAAACAATTATACATGAAATTTATTATTGCTACAAATATCTAACTCAGGCTATATCTATATATATGAACAGTAAATATCATAATCAACCTATCTATATTTATATGTTAATCTAGTTAATTACAAAATGCCCCTGCACATGTTTCATGCGAATATAAATTATTATAGCCATTGTAGAAAATAGTATGGAGATTACTCGAAATTTAAAAATAGAACTACCATATGTTCCAGCATATACATCAAAAGGATATATATGTGCATATATGTGTACAGGGTATATATCCAAAGGAAATGGAATCATATGTCAAAGAGATATTTGCACTCCTATATTCATTGCAGCATTACTCAAACAGCCAAGATATGGAATCAACCTAAGTATCCATCAATGGATGAATAAATTTAAAAATGTGGTATACATATACAGTGGCATACTATTCAGCCTTAAAAAAGAAGGAAATCCTGGGTCGGCCCAGTGGCGTACTGCTACAGTGCACGGCTTGGGAGCGCGGCGGCGCTCCCGCCGAGGATTCGGATCCCACATACAGACCGGTTCCCGCTCACTGGCTGAGCGAGGGGCGGGTGCAGCACCGAGGGTTGCGATCCCGTTGCCAGTCCCAGTCCGGTGCGGGCGCGACACTGAGGGTTGCGGTCCGTTGCCGGACACGAAAAAAGACAAAAAGGAAAAAAAAAAAAGAAGGAAATCCTGTCATTTACAATAACAGGGATGAACCTGGAGAACATTACGTTAGATGAAATAAGCCAGGCATACAGAAGACAAATACCACATGATGCCAATCATATGTGGAATCTAAAAAAGCTGAACTCATGGAAGTAGAGAGATGAACGGTGGTTATAAGAGGCTGGGGTAGGGGGTGGGAGTGGGGGGACTGAGAGACGTCGGTCAAAGTGTACAAAGTTTTAGTTGACAGGAGAAACAAGTTCAAGAGTTATATTGTACAATATGGTGACTATAGTTAATGTATTGTGATTTTGAAAGTTGCTAAGAGAGATTGTAAGTGATCTCACTACAAAAAATAACTATGTGAAGTAATGCATGTTAAATAGGTTAATTTAGCCATTTCACAATGTATAAATATTTCAAAACATCTCTCATATACTAAAAATACATATAACTTTTATCTGTCAATTAAAAATAATAAATAAATTAGAAAAAAAAACACCCATATGCTTTCAATTATCCAAGTACTCCCAGCGAAATGTGTTTGGCTTAAGCAATAATTATTCAAATTTCACTTTTTCATAATAGTATATACTCCAAAACTAAACTGTAATTTGTGAATATTTTAAAATTTCTTATTAGACATTGATAATCCTTCTTAAGGATACATTAATAAATATCAAAAGCTCTTTCATGTGTTTAATATACATACCAAAACCTATGGGCAGCTTTATTGTCCATGTACAATCTAAACTGCTGGGGTAGTTTCCAGGAAACCCAGGACTGAGGATCACACCACTGAAATCTGACATAGCACCACCACACTGAGCTGCAAAATAATAGAGGTTCCATGTAAACCAGAGTAGTGCAATAACTTGCTGTATTAAAGACATACTGAAATAATTTCAAGTTTTCATCAAGTCTCTGAGTTAAAACTGACATAAATTTGAACAGTTAACTCTCGTTCACAATACACTAGTAATCAAAAAGTATAGTCAATTGGCAATACATTTTCTAAAACAGTAGAGGAAAGACATCTTCCTTCCTAGAAATAATTGCAAGGTAATCAATTATTGCACAGCAAGTAACAGCTCACATGCAGTTAATACAATCAAAAAAAGAAGTCACGTCTTTTTCCATAGTAGGCAGTTTATTTCTCTTCCTCAATTTTTCTAGTGATGTTTCAATCATTCCAAAGATGATATAATCTAGAGTAAAGTCAAGCCAACTATTTCAGCTCTAAGTACTAAAGAGGGTATAATTTTTACAACCTTCCTTCTTTTCCATTTTTTTGTGAGAAGGCTGAATAAAGAATTTTAAGAAAAATATTGGTTTCCATTTGTAATATGTGAGGGATTCATATATCACACATGAGAGACGACCTTATTTTATCCTAAAAGAATCCAGACAAAAATTTGAATATAAATAAGTAAAAAGATGCATGCAAATTTGAGAATTTAGGCAGAATTTATAATTGTGCTTGCTTCAGAATTCCTATTATCCCTGTTATTGATAAGGTAAGGAAAAATTATAAAAACAGAAAATTACTCATTTTCTTTGTATTTTAGAATACAGAGAGCAATTGTATTTTAGAAGACCATTCTTTCCCCTGAATGTACATTTTTATCATTTCTCTTAAAAGGACTGTAAATGCATGTCTGTTAATGGTTGGGTAAAGAATCAAATTTTATGACTGCAAATCAAGTTCAGAACTTACCTGTACAGAACACTTATTTGCAAATTCATTAATTTATTTCTTGTTAAGAGTAGCAACAGATAAATACTCAAACTTCAGGTTATGTGGAATAAAGGAAAATTCAGTAGGAATTTTAGCAGTGTTCTGTACAATATTAAATAACCAGTCTGACAGCTACCTTTTACTATGTGAACTGAATAAATTATGTATCAAGCAGATTTTACTAGGGAAATACATATGATCTTGGAGTCAACCTGCATATAAACCTTTCTTTCAGACTTGTGATTCTCACCAAGCTTTAAAGATACACCTCTATACTTTTCCATCCTTCTGAAATCTCAGTTCATCCATCCTTAAAACCAAAGGAGTTTTCAACATATATCCCTTATTAATGTTCATCAAGTTATTTTTCTAAAATTTAACTTTGTACATATATTTATCACAAAATCTGATAATCAGTTGTAAAGAAAATACTTTGAAAATCAAAATATTTCTAATTTTGTAAATCAAAATATTTTTGATTTTGTTTCTGGCAAGACTGCATTTGTAGTTTTGTTTTGCTTTATCTGACCTTTACTTTCTTGCCCCGCATTTCCAAGTCTTTGAGCTGCTCATTGTCCTAATTCCTCTACTTTCCATCTCTTTTGATATGATCTGAAAATTCAGTCCTCTGCATTGCCCATCCCTCCTTTCAGAGTGAAAATCCCAAAATCAAAGGAGGAAGAAAGAAAGAGAATAAAGAGTAAACAGATAATGAAGAACGAAGAAAAAGAATGGCAAATTATGAAAGACATATGAATAAGGACACCAAAAAATGCATCTGCCTTCAGCAATGCATTCACGGCTGTTTCCTCATTTCCTCTGCAGTCTCACACTCTCCTATGCCTTGAATGACAATTCTGTTGTTAGGGACCCAAACATACCTTAGTTCTTCAAAATAAGATCACCTATGTTTCTTCTTTCTTATTTTTCTCTAATATACAAAATCTCATATAAATTCTTCTTTCTTCCATCAGAATATCTGGCAGATGGCTTATTTTCCAGTTCACAGGGCTGTAGCCTTGTTGCCTGATAACTAGTGTTTTAAGACACTGTCGGAATCAGCCTCTCGCCTTCAGTTTTTCCTAACAATATGGCCATTGCATCACTTCAAATATTTTTATTTTCTACCAATTGTAGTACAAGCTTATTGTTCAAAATTTGTGAAATACAGAAAGAGTAAAAAGGAAATAAAAATACCCTCTAATTCCACCACCCACATACAATCTGTTCGGATCCTTTTTTTCTGCATACAAAAAAAAAGCCTCATGAAAGCACTATGTGCACACAAACATATGTATATATGTATATACATTTTTTTGCATACATATCTACAGTATACACACACACATATATACATATTTCATTAAAGCATACCTCTTACCATTTGCTTAGAATTTTACCTAAGTATGTTAATCATGTCACTGGATATAACTGTTTAAAAGCTTTAATAACTATTGCCGAATTGCTTTCAGAAAGTGGTACCAATTTAAATACCATATACATATGCATATGATAAAAATAAGATCATACTGTGAATTGTTTTTATATTTAACTAGAAATTGTAAACATTGTCCATCTTATTAAATATTCCATTATAATGTTCATGTGGGGTTTTATTGCAAGTGTATTCCTTATTTTTGGACCCTTAGGTTATTGCTTGATTTTCACTATACTAGCTATCACTCTGAGTGTCTCTCATGTGTTCCAGGTCCAAGGCTAAACACTTTCAACACGTTCTTTCACTTAATCCTCACAATATACCTGTAAGGCAAATATTATTATCCCATTTAATAGGTAAGAAAACAGAAACTCAAGGAATAATACATTTTCCATACATAGCAATTGTACCTCAAGCTGAAATTTGAATATACATCTATTGGACATCAAAATCTGATAAATATTCCTGGTGGTTTTATAACAATTCATCCTACATAATAAAACAAAATTTTAGTTTAATTTTATTAAAATATCACTTCCATTTAATATTTGTCTTGTCAACAGTATACAATGGAAATGCGTAGTTAATCAAAATGCAATACTTTACCAAAAATATTAGTAATTTTTTTAAGAATAATAATTGATTCAGGCAATATAACAAGATGAAAACTGTCATATAATAGTGAGGTTATATTTAAATTGGTACCACCTTCTTAAAGCAATTTGACAATATTTATGAAAGGTTTTAAACAATTATATCCAGTGACATAATTAATCTACTTAGGTAAAATTCTAAGCAAACAGTAAGAAGTATGCTATAATGAAATACGAGGTATGTTCATAATGAAGTCATATGAAAAATACTTATAATTGTGTTATTTATAATATCAAGTAACAAAAAATGAAACTCTAACAAAAAGGAAATAACTACATAAGAAGTTAATTAAGGTTAAATGAGGTCATAAGTATAAGGCCCTAGTTCAATAAGACTGGTGTCCTCATAAGAAGAGGAAGAGACATAAGGAGTGTGGGTGCACAGAGAAGAGAACATGTGAAGACACAGGGAGGACATACTATCTACAAGCCAAGGAGAAAGGCCTTTATAAGAAAACAACCTGCCAGCACTTTGTTCTTGGAATTCTAGCTTCCAGAACTGTGAGAAAATAAATTTCCATAGTTTAAGCCACTTAGTCTGAAGAATTCTGTTATGGCAGCCAAGCTGACCAAAACAATACAGGAATGGTCATTGTATGGAGGTAATTCACACAAGTCATGAAATTTTTTTGTTTGTGTGTTTTGTTTTGTTTTTTTGTGACCGGTAAGGGGATCGTAACCCTTGGCTTGGTGTCCACCGCGCTCAGCCAGTGAGTGCACCAGCCATCCCCACATAGGATCCGAACCCGCGGCACTCCCAGCGCCGCACTCTCCCGAGTGAGCCACAGGGCCAGCCCTTGTCTGTGTTCTTTATTCCACCCAGAAAGGGCTGTCTGCATCCATATGCCTTATTTACACATACTACCCAAAATTCTGTGTAAACCTTATTAGCTGACTTTTTCCCAGTGACTTCAGTCAACACCAGTCTCACTTTTCTGAAATTTGCTTATGTAGTTAACAGTATAATTTAATCATTCTGTAATCAATTCATTGCTTGTATTTATACCACTTTAAATGCTAATGTATGCTTTAAAGACAGGGATCATACCTCACATTGCTTTTTCATATTCTGCAGGACCAGTATATTAATGGTTGCATACAGACAACAAAAATGAGGAAGAGAAAAAAATTAAAGAGTGAATAGAAATAATTTGAAAGCAGCACTATGATAGGGTAAAAACTTGGGACAATACTTTTAAAGTACCTTTTGACATATTCTGTACCTTGATTGCCTGTCACCACTGAAGACATCTCATAGGGTGTCTTTCCCTTTGGTAGATTTTTTTCAGATTCCTTATCTATTCTGGCTCAATAATATGCAATAGAATATTTACTCATTTTTCTAATTTACGGGTATTTTTATCATTTAATACTGAGAAAATTCTCTAGAAATAAAAAAATCTAGTACTTTCAATTTCTACAGTTTAAAGTCATACATTGATATTAAAGTTTAAAGTAAAAATTTGTAATTAAAAATTTTTACAAAGATGTAAAATATTTATCTCAAAATATCATTGCCATAAGACCTGGAAAAAGACAAGGGTCTATTTATATACATTATATACAGGGTGTACCTTCAAAATTTGATGAAACTTGCATGATTTAGAGTCTCTTAACTTACCCAAACAAATGGGGATTGGATAATTCCATCTTCTTACTGGTCCAGGCATACATGTTATGTGAGAATGACCCTATATAAATAAGACAATGCAGGTCAGTACGCATTTATAAAAAGTCTAAATTAAATATAGTATGGTGAATGATTATTACAAAAACAAGCTTAAATATGTATTGTCATTATATATATATATTCACTTTTACTGGTAATCTTATTATGACTAAAAATAAAAAAAAAAGGTAATTATATATACTTGTGGCAAATGTAGAAATTACAGAGTCCTGGGGGGGGGAATAAGACCATATCATATTAAAATTGTGGTTTTTGTTATTGTCCTATCAAAAAATGTTCTAATAAGATACTGCAATGATCATACAAGTGAAAAGGCCATATAAGTATGGTGAATGATTATTACAAAAACAAGCTTAAATATGTATTGTCATTATATATATATATATTCACTTTTACTGGTAATCTTATTATGACTAAAAATAAAAAAAAAGGTAATTATATATACTTGTGGCAAATGTAGAAATTACAGAGTCCTGGGGGGGGAATAAGACCATATCATATTAAAATTGTGTTTTTTGTTATTGTCCTATCAAAAAATGTTCTAATAAGATACTGCAATGATCATACAAGTGAAAAGGCCATATGCATAGTGTTTATAATCAATTGCTATAATATTAAAGGTGAAATAGGTTAAAGACGTTACATTAACATGTAAAATAGTTTCTCCCTCAATATTTTTTCTTAATTTTTTAATTGAACTATTCTTTAGAAAGATTTTTATGAGACCATGAACTTGAGACCCCCCCAAAAAAAAGACGTTACATTAACATGTAAAATAGTTTCTCCCTCAATATTTTTTCTTAATTTTTTAATTGGACTATTCTTTAGAAAGATTTTTATGAGACCATGAACTTGAGACCCTCAAAAAAAACCTTCAAAAGAGGATCAATATATATACATAAAATCAGAATATACATTGTGAATCCACTTCCTTAGCAAAATATATTTAGTGAATTTTCACTAATTTGGAGAATTTATTATCATGGAATGTTTCACTTAATGCATTATGCGGCACTTCATTTTTTTTTTTAATTCTAAAAATCCAGAGGTTTAATTGTCAAAATTCTGTGTACATAGGGACAACAGTGAAGTAAAAATTAATTTTGATTCAAAAATCATTTTTGGTTACTTCCAAACAAAACTAATTTAGTTAATTCCAGCAATTTCTCTCATGCTTATATTCTATTAACAAATTGAATATCCTTTTGGCTTAAGGCTAAACTGTGCAGGCCAAGATCAATATTGTTGTAAAACATGTGGATTATCAATCATTGATCTGTTAAAATATTCTGAAAGGGCAGTGAAAATCAAAACTGTAATTTTAAAACAGACTTACCTGAAGAGAATAGCCTTGATCACACTGGAAGGAAACCACATCACCAACCATATATCTGTCTCCGATTTTAATTCCACTGCTAGGTGTTTGTGGTTCAGGACAGGAATCCAAACCAATTGCTACAAATATTTAATGATAATAATCTATGTAACTTTCAAATAATGGATGCTTAAATTATGCATATTAAGTTGCCAAAATTGAATACTGCTATTGTATCAAGATAGATTTTACATCAAGACATTGAGAATTTTCTGTAAAGAAGATTTAGCTGTAGATGTTAAGAGTAATATGCATTGAACTCTGTTATAAAACTATATCCTTTGAATTTCTGTTACCAACCAATAAATAGCTGCGTGATTATACTCGTACAGTACTTAAATTCTTTAACCCTAGGCCAAACTGTCTTCTACTGCAAAACAAAAATTTCCAAAAAGAATATAAAATTTCTAAGAAGAAAATCCCTGAATGAAAAATAAATATAATAATTTATTTTGAAAATAATGAAATACTATTTGTAAGACATTCTTAATAAAATGAGTGAAAATAACTTGCTATTTTGTCTCCATTGCCTGCCTCCTTCTTTCATACAGAATGAGCTTTTCAATTCATGAGGTATACTCTGATGTAGTTATTACATTTAAAATTTTTAAAATGTAAATGGGAATTTTTTCTCCAAAGATACTATAATCAGAAAGGAAAAAAAAACATGTGTCTCATTGACACCTGGGAAATATTATGTAACACTTGAATTTAGTTTTTTCTGAGGTAGGTAGAGAATGATATAATTCAAAACATTTCCATCATCTTTACATTAAGATTTTATTTTTCAACAAATAAGAATAAAAACATAGTAAATGTAAAACATCTTCCTGAAATGATTCATTCAAAACCTAAACAAATTGCTTGATTTTGCCAAAACATTTTGTCAAATGTGACTCTTATTAAAAACTTTTTATCGCCAATAAAAGCTGTTTATTATTATTCATTCTTTGTAATTGGCATTTTGAAGCTAATCTAATGCATATTTAAATTGGTTAGAAGAGGTAAACACTCCAAAATCAGTGTGTGTGTGTGTGTGTGTGTGTGTGTGTGTGTGTGTGTATTTTAGTCCTAAAGTATGACAATGCCTCATCATTCCTTCACTCTTGACCAGGTCATTCCCCTCTGATAAATGCTCTGGTAGCATCACCATGTACTTTTTTGTTGTTGTTGTTGTTGTTGTTGTTGTTGTTGTTGTTGTTGTTGTTGTTGTTGTTGTTGTTGTTGTTGTTGTTGTTGTTGTTGTAGCACTTAAATAAACTGATAATGAATAAATAATTGTGTAATTGGTTATTTAATATTTATCTCCCCAAGAACTTAAATAAACTGATAATGAATAAATAATTGTGTAATTGGTTATTTAATATTTATCTCCCCTCTGAGAATGGCTGCTTCAAGGTATTAGTGTACAACACAGTGTCTTGAGAAGGAACTCAATAAACATTACTTGCCTGCATGAATGAATGGTTATGATAAAGACAGTGAATACCTACCTTGATTATTTCTTAATAAATATAAATATCTAATTTTGCAAATTAAAGATACTTTCATAACACAGCGGTTAGAGAAGCTTAACTCATACCAAATTGGGTGACATTTAAGGATAGAAAATGGCATAAAAGCAGTGACTTGGTAGGGTTGTGATTAGATTAGAAAATGTTAGTACAGAGCAGGAGTAAAGTGTTCATTTGATAATACATTTGAGGCAGTTCTGAATGAAATAAGGAGAGACTGTAGACTGGAATTCCAACACCCACTGCCTTCTAGGTCTCTAAGCATGCATCATGTTTCACAATTTTTAATTTTTTTTAACATTGAATTTATTGACCTAGGAAAAATTGGTTACCATTAAATTGTGCCCTGCTTTTAAAGTGTTAATGGTTTAAGTCTTGCTTCCCCTGCTAGACTGTGAAATCTGAGAAAAGAGATCAATTGTCTTTCATTTGTTTTTATCTCATTTAATACCCATTAATGGACCTCACATATTAAATTCATCTGATTTTGTAGAGCTCTTTTCAGGAATTACTGAATTTCAAAAAAGTGAGTTATGATATAAACATAGTCTTCTCAATATGATTTCACCTTCTCTTGGTACAATCTTAGTTTCTTGGGAGGCCTGAACAGTAAATTTATTACTCTTCACCATTAAGGTCATTTCTACAGTCATTCTTACCGGGAAGGCCAGATTTTGTACACATTTATTTCTCTTGCCTTTCTATCAAGAAATCCATTCATGGTCATATATACAACAACTATCAATATTCACCACGTGATTTCCTTCTCTGGGAGGAGGATAAATAAAACTATGTTACAGTGATACGTTATAATACTGAGACCATCATTTTTTTTTTTTTTTTTTTGTCTTTTTGTGTGTCTGGCAACGGATCGCAACCCTCAGTGTCGCCCCCGTACCGGACCGGGACCGGCAACGGGATCGCAACCCTCGGTGTTGCCCCCACGCCTCTCTCAGCCAGTGAGCGGGAACCGGTCTGTATGTGGGATCCGAACCCTCGGCGGGAGCGCCTCCGCGCTTCCCAAGAAGCGCACCAGTGCAGTGCACCACCGGGCCGGCCTGAGACCATCATTTTTAAGTGAGCCTTTTACATAAGATACATGGACATGGTAAAAGGTTTGTGAAAGTGTTTTCATTTTAAAACATAATACAAAAATCTATAAACTACGTAATAGCAATTTTGCAACAAAAAATTATTATATGCATATAATCACTGAGAAAATAAGCAAAAGGAAATATGTCAAATAAAGATGGTTATGATTCTTGATTATAAGATTACTGGAGATTTGTATGTCCTTCCTTGTATTTTCCTGCATTTCCAACTTTTCTATAATATGAATTATTTTTGTGCACAATTAAATAGCTTATCAATTAGTTGAATTAGTACTAGCAGATAATTTGGGGGTACGAGAGTATACTCCCTTCTATTTTTCTACAGGGGTTTAGTTGTGCTAGTAATCTTTGTTGAACATGATTGTTTCAGGAAACAAAGTAAAGTAATGAGGTAAGTAGAGAGGTCAGAGAAGTCATATGTTATTGATCTCATTTTCACTCTTTTTTTGTGGCCAATTTTGTTTTAATGTGCACTAAAGAAAATAAAACAGAAATATCTAAAAATTCTGCAGTTCAAATTTTATAGCTATTTTTTATTTATACAAATATACCTCTGAATAGTTAAATATTAACTTGAAATAGCTCTCTTTAAGAATTATTTTTCACTCCTTTATAAGCGACAAAGCCGATACGTTATTTGTAGGAATCAATAAGGAAAAGACAATTTTTGTAAAATTCTCTTTAAAAATGTTGGAAAGGCTTCTCTTCTGCTAACCAATGCTAGACTCTCGGTTAATGAAGGCAATCAAAATACTAAGCCATTTTAAGCTTCATAAGTGTAAATTTTGTAAAATTATGTCTTTGGCAATCAATGATGCTCACTTGATGAATCTTTTTTAATGAGATTGGATCAATTAATCTGCCATTATAGACAAAAACAAACAGGAGTGCATCCAGGGACAAATCCATGTCAAAATTTATATAGATTATGTCTGCTGTCAAATTATTATAGACAGTTACCCTAGCTGAAAATATTAAACCCTTATTTCTTCACACTACCAATATTTATTTATAACCAAAAATTATCCTTTCCAATTTGGTTCACAAGGTAATCTGGAGCAGAAAATTTTGTTAATGATATCATTTATAGCCATAGTACTGAATAAATACTTATTTTTCTTTTGTATTCCATATCAATTTAATATTTATTTATAACCAAAAATTATCCTTTCCAATTTGGTTCACAAGGTAATCCGGAGCAGAAAATTTTGTTAATAATATCATTTATAGCCATAGTACTGAATAAATACTTATTTTTCTTTTGTATTCCATATCAATTTTGAATGAGTCTTTAATTCATTGAGAGAAGGACATAGAGAGGGGAGGAAAGCTATTACTGCTATGACTCCCAGTAACATTGTATTGTTAAAGGAAAAAGTCATTCATAATTTTGACTTGAAAACCTATGTATTAATTTATTAAAAATGAAGACCAAAAATATTGGTTGCATCCATATAAGAAAGGAACAGGAATTGAATTATGTGCCTTTGCACAAGAGGCTGTATTTAGTAATAGTATAGATCTTCTTATTCTACATACATTGTATGTCTTCAATTTTAAACTTTTCTCTAAATAGTGGATACAAAAAAAACTATTATTGCTATATTTATTCTGTCTTTGAAGGTTTTAAAAATATATACCAGAGTTATCACTTGGCAATCTATATTTATCATTACAAACATACAGTTTGAAAATAATGTAGATGTTGGTAAAAATCAAAGGGTGAGTTCAATATGAGTTGGTCTTCCAGTTTGAAAACTTGTGGAAAACTGCACTGATAAGCATGCAATTTATTTTTCTGTCATAATGGACCTCAGAATTAATTAGGTAATCTACAAACAAATGCTTTTCTAATACCTATTATGTAACACATAATGATGAATATTTGTGGGTTAATTTTTTTGGAAAGAATAGTTAACTTTTAATAGTCACTAGTGGACAGCAGTGGTTTGGGAACATGTTGTGCAGACTTCCCTCACATTTACCTTGATCCTTAATGTTTTGCTTATTTACTTTACTTATGTTTACCTTCACTAAAGGGAAATTTAGAATTGCTGTGAATAAGTAATTTAATATTCAATAATAGATACTACTTATAAAATTATAGCCTAAGTTAAATGAAATAATACTCAGTTAAGTGAAAATGTTTCAAATAGAATCATGACATGGAGATAACTTTCATTCATTCAATAAGCAATTAATGAGCACCTATTGTGTGCTCTGTTCATGTTAGATGCTGGAAATGCAAAGATTGATTAGCAACATTAACAACCATGCTCTAAAGAAACTCTTGGTGGAGCAGGAGATGGATTTGGTTTAACAGATGATTAGAATGTAGTGGAACAATTACAATAAATGAAGGATGTCCTTTATTTGCTTATTTTTACTTTATTTTATATGTCTAATGTAAGGAGAATTAAGAGTTAAGAACACACCTCTCATGTGCATTCTGGCTCTAGTAGGAGTATGTGATTTTGTTTTGTTTTGTAAAGTCTGAGATATTTTCTATGCCTCAGTTTCCTCACTTATAAAATAGGGTGAGAAATACCAACTTCATAGTCATATTGTGATATTTAAAGAAAAACAACACATGCACAATGCTTAAAATAGTGTCAGGGTATAAGAAGCACTCAACAACTGTTAACTAACATTATTATTAAAGGGTTTCAGGCATGGAAGTAAGGATGTCAGTTTGTATTTTACATAATTCTGTTAAACAATTTTTTTTCCTGAGGCCATGAAGGATTTATTTCTGTTTGGATAAAGTTTTCACATAAATATTCTAGAAATATTCATACAAATAAATATGTGAAGATTTATATAAGTACCAAGAATTTAAGTACCTTCAGTCTTTTGACTGACTGAAATTGCAAAAGCTTCTTCTATATGCAGCTAAAGTGTTATTGGCTTTACTGTAAAAAAACCCCAGGGAACCAGGAGCAGTGCTGTTAGTTCAAGACATAACTAGAAAAAGTTTATAAACAAAAACACAATATTTACAAAATTTGGAAACTTAGGCTAAAACTTCCTCTAAATCATCTGCACAAGATGGTAAAAAGTCAATGAGATGATCAGGAAACAAAATTTGACCAAAATAAGAGAGAAACCAAACTATGATAAATCTGTAAGGGCCTCATAGGGTTAAGGAGTGAAATGTGTTTAGAAAGATCAATTACACTTATTTGTATGCAATACATTCTGAGTTAATGGCAACTGAAATTAGAAATAACAAATACTAATAATTTAATTTGGACAGCAGGTGTTTTTACAGTTAATATTTTATGAAATGTTGAAAAATGATGTTTCCTAGTTAAAACAATGAAATTAGTGTAAGTAATAAAATAATTAATCTTAAAATTCCTATTTTTCTCAAATAATCAATTATATAATTAGCCTAAGGGAGAAGACCATTTTTAGTGATTATAAAAGTAAACTCATTAAGACCTAATGCATTATCTCGTAAGCATATTGCTAGAGGATAGAAAGCAGTAAAATAACAGTTGTGCTGAATCAAACATTTGTCTATTTATAAGATAGAGTCAAATGGATTAATTTCTGGGCATTTATTATTTTGTTACTATTTTTATGCTTTTCGGTAGTCAGACCAACCCTACAACTATTGCATGAGATGGAAAGAGGCTTTCAAATGCCCTGAGTTTTCCAAAGATGTACAGCAAAATAATCAGTGGCAAATGTAATGAGCACTCTTTGGTGTGGGGGAAGAGGAACTGTTCATTATAGTAACATGTACCTATGCCTTCCTCAGGGACTATGTCCTGAGATATTTGAGGACCTCCAAAGATCCTCAAAGGACCTTGCAAACACCATTAGTGTATCTAGTTTCCCCTTTTAAAATACGTACTTTTTATAAGTTCAAAACCAAACTCTGCTCATGGATATATACATGTTGTAAGGTCCCTATAGGATTTTCCACTAGTGAGGTTTAAATGTGTGCATCAACAAATTTAAAGAAATGAGATGAAAATGGCATATGTATGTTGTAATCAGGCAAAGAGTCTAATCTAAAACTGTTAATGCTGAAGCTCCACGAGAAACCAAGTTGCAGAGCAACTAGAAATTGTAAGTTCTCTTTGTAGAAGCCTACTAACAATTTATATATTTAATGACATTCCATGCACTAAGTACATTTCCCTAACAAGATATATGATTATGAAAAATATAGAATTACAACCAGTAGCACATATGTCAAAAAAGTAATAACAAAAAAAAAGAGAAAACACAAAATTGTTTGGAAGCCTACTAACAATTTATATATTTAATGACATTCCATGCACTAAGTACATTTCCCTAACAAGATATATGATTATGAAAAATATAGAATTAGAACCAGTAGCACATATGTCAAAAAAGTAATAACAAAAAAAAAGAGAAAACACAAAATTGTTTATTTAAGAATTCATTTCCACCTCCAGTGCAATTGTGAATCAGGAAACAGAAAACTTCAATGCTTTATGTAAGAGAAATCTTGGATAAATTTTATTAACTCAGCACAGCTACATTTAATCACGTGACTGTTTAACCAGCACCCATTTTCAATACAAAGAATAATGTATCTTTGTGTTGACTCATGATAACTTACGTCAGAAAATACCAGAACATGAATCAGGGCCCCCTAACTAACAGTTCAGCTTCTCTACCTTGAACAGGAGAAATGTAAGTCCCAAACTGTGTGCGGTATATTTGCTTATTTTCCTTATGTCTCCCAAGGACGCCAGGCAAATATTTTCCTTCACTCTGTCTTCCTCTTTTCTCTTCAGTGTTTAATCCCCTTTGTTATTAATAGAAAGCAAAATTGGCTCATCTTCTCAATCTTTTCATTAATATTAGCTACCATTTATGTGTTAGGCAATTATTTAGAATTTGTTAGCAAAAAATGAGGATAATACATCAAAGTTTCTTAACAAAGTAAATGGAATAAAGTTCTAAACTGAGGGGCTGGCCCGGTGGCACACTCGTAGAGTGCGGCGCTTCGGAGAATGTGGTATCTATTTGCCATTTTTTTCTTACTTTGCAAGCAGCACCATATTCACCTTCCATACAGGTTTTGGTCTTTAAAGAATGTACCTACACTGGCATTATCATTAGTTAAATTAGGACAAACACCACTAGATAACACTGCAATATGTAAGGTCCAGTTATTACTTAAAAGTACTTACGTGGATCTTGATTTATTTAAATTAAAACCTAAGAGTTAAAAATTAAACAAAAAGTCTAAGGAACTGAGAGGCCAGCTCCCCAAAGGAATAAAGCAAAACTGTGACCTCATTAAACGTTATATGATATAAAGTAAAACAAAACAGAAGACCAAAAACCTGAAATCCATCCTCTTCTGCTTCCTCTCTCTCCTCTCCAACATCTAAATGGTCATGAACCTTTTCAATTTTACCTTGTTAATATCTTCTGAATCTGTTGCCATTTCATTTACACAACCACAATTACTACCTTCAGAGTTTCTCTTGCTAACCATTACAACAGCCTCCTCTTGGTCTCCTTTCCTAGGACCTATTCTTTCTATTCAATGCATTCTCCACTCTCCAAAATAAAAGGGGTGTTTTAAAAATTCAAAATTTATGTTACTTTCTGAACTGAAACCCTTCAATGGGTTTACTCTTTCTACAAGAGAAAGCATATGCCACATTCTTAAGCTAATCTTCCTGCACTTATAATACCATCTGACTACTCCAGCTATGTGGGTTCATCTCAACAGCAATAAAGAATGACATTTATTTAGGGTTTGTTATGAATCTGGCACTGCAACAAGCACTTAACATGTATAATCTCATTTAATTCTAAAGCCATCTTTCAAGTTAGATTCCCACATTATGGGTGAGGTTTTAGAAAACCTCAGGAAATTTCTGAATGTCACACAGCTACCAAATGGCAAGGCCAAGACAGAAACTGGAGTCTGACTCTAGAGTGATTGCTCTTATGTCTATCTACATTCCAAGAGGTCCTTTCAAATGACATGCTATTTCCATATCTATCCTGCAATTCCTATCTGCCAGAAGAACTTCTTTTGTCTTTTGGTGAAGTCTTCACTGACTCTACCACCACTAACTCCTAACTCCAGCTTTCTTCATCATCTAAATAATATAAGATATCCTCATACTTCGGTTATTGTGAGAATAACCTTGGGAACTTGGTTAATCCCAGAATAACTGACTTGATATTCTTGCATGGGTTCTTGTCATCTGGAGTTTCTACAAGACTTCAAGATGATTATGATGCACAATTATCTGAGAAGTTTGAATTACATAAACAAATTAACAGTGCTTATGCCATTTTGCACATGCTTGTTTGCATGTCCTTACTCCCAATTAGCCTAAAGATATTTTAAGACTAGATTTTATGCCAATTTGTAGCACCTACATCTAGAAAATGTACCTAAAATTCAGTAGGTGTTCTTCAAATATTTGATGAGTAAATGAATATATTTGTTCTTACATTTGGGAAGCAACATGGAGGTGAACAATTATGGAAAGAGTCTGTACGGAGGGCTGTAATACTGTGGTTAGGACTGGTGGCTCCAGCACAAAATTATCTGGGGTATACTCTACTATTTAATAACTGAAAACCTTGAGTTCTGAGGTTATTTTCTAAATTTCAGTTTTCCCATTTGTAAAATAGAGTCAAAAATAATGTCTGCCTCATGATTCTTGGGAAAATTAAATAAAAGCATGTCTATAAAACATTTAGCACTGGGGTTGGCATATACTGAGCATTTGACAAATGTTATCTTTTTGATGGTAAATGAGGAGAGTATAATGATAATTTCATTATGATGATTATAATAATGATGGTGGAGGTATTGCTAGCAAGTATTGAAGAACCTAAGCAGTCATTCAAATGATTACAGTTTATAATGCTCTAATACAAATGAATGTTTGCAATGTATGTACCACACGTTAAAAGCCACCATGGACAGGCAAGCCAATGTAAGTCCAAAATGTTGGTACTTATCAAATTCTTAAAAGTTGTCTCTACTTCAATTGTATTAAAATAAAAAGGTATAAAAGCATTTGACCCAGCTACATAGAAAACATTCTTTAAAAATATAAACTTTCAGATATATTTAATCTAATGCATGAAAAGAAGAAAGGAAAGCTTTACAAAAACAAGCAAAAGCAAAAAGTTTTTCTTCTTCGGAAAAAAATGTAATTTTCTAAGTCTGGTCCTCCTTCTTTAATAAGTAATTAACAGAAGAATCTGTTAGAAACTAGCACATTTGTTGCAACTATCTTGTTGGCAGTCAGATATTTGAGTATTGGGTGATAATAGCCAAGGCATAGTCCACAATTACATAAAGCAATAAGTTCCCTTGGGTAAACACAGTTATTATTTTTTTCAGTTTTCCAGCAAATATTCACTGAGGATATAAAAACAGCAACACATTGTGTTGTGCCCTATTGGAAATAAATAATGTGCAATATGCTGCCCACAGTAGTTTAATATTCATTAAGAGAGATAACTCAAGAATGCTAATTAGCACTATTACCTAAATATTAGTAATTGCAAAACACAGCAATGTCTTGTAAATCAGAGCATGTCATTTCCTCTGCTCAAATCTCCCTCATGATTCCCCATTTCAATTGGAGCAAAAATAAAGTCCTTAAAATGGCTTATAAGATCACACTCATCCTTTCGTCTTTTGCCTCATTTCTTACTACCTTACCACCCTCCACTCTTTGCACAAATGTCACCCTCTCTATAAAATCTACCCTGACCATCACAGCATGCCTCTCTCCAGCCTTAGTATTCGTGATCCCTCTACTCTCCATCGATTTATTTTTCTATGACACATCACTTCCTGAAATATTGTATAGATTATTTTTTTTTACACTTTTGCTTTTTATCTGTTTTCACCTGATAGACTGTAAACCCCATTGGGGCAAGTGTATATCGCTTTGCCTCTTTTATTCAGTAATGTGAACAATGCCTGGCACACAAGTGTTCAGTAAATATTTGTTGAAGGAATGAATGTACAGGCCTTGAGAAGGATGAAAATGAAGTGATATCAGAATTCAGAGAGAAAAGAAACATTTCTAGGCTGGGCTGATTTGGTCAGTGATGATAAGATTTAGGGTAAAACACAAGAGTTGAGTTTTTCAGCTAGACAAAGGAAGAAGAGAATAGTGCATGCCAAATGGACAGAATGGTGAAAGGAGGAGAGAGAGGAAAAGCATGATATATTTAAGAAGCACATAACTGCTACATTTAGGTAAGTGGGCCTTTATAGATAATAGGAAAGCAATGGTATGAAATGATCATATATCTAGAAATATTAAAGAGATCAAGATGTAAAAAAAATACATTGAGCAGAAGCAACACCATGTCTGTCTAATATAAATGTTAGTAATAATGATGACAATAATAAGGGTAAAGCATTCCAAAGTTAAAAATGTCATAATGTCAAGTTCAAGGAGAAAAGATCACTGTGATGATAAAAATCAGCCTATGTGACATTTGTCTTTTAATAAATCAAAATCAGGACGTATCTGTATGGTAATTGTGCCATCAGATAATCTAGATTTTTTTTTTTCTTCCTGAAAACCTCATCAGTGAGTAGGAAGATCAGATGAAAACAACGCACTTGCTCGGAGAAATCTCAGCCAAATTTCCATTTCCCAAGACAGAACAACACATGCCCTGTTTCCTGAAACCTTTACTATTTAAAAAATTCCTTTAGGAATATAGTAAGAGTCTGCTTTCTTGGATGAAAAAAAATTATCTATCCTTTTTTATAGAACACCTTAAAGTCTGCATCTGTTGCCAGTTTACAGTACGATTATGAATCTGTCATTTCCCCATGTGATTACTCCCTTATGTTACCATGTGGGCAGAATTTATATCTTAATAACTGTCACAAACTAAATACCAAAGACATGCAGAGAAATAGAGTCTCCTTGATAGAAAAAAGTTAATATAATTATCTTGTTTACACACATACTTGCAATTATTTTTCCCAGTACCCAATTGCTTAAACATTTTGCTTTTTCTAAGTATCTAAATTTTTAGATTAAAAAAAAAATCTTATAGTCCTTGTTTATACTCATTGAAAAACAGTTTTCTCTTACAGAAGTCATGTATCTCAACCGGTCATTTCAGAGGCTTCTCGGTACAAAAGGAATTTCTATAAAATTGCTATGTTTAGTTAATATAATCTGCTTTCACAAATGGACAAATTCTTGAGTTACCACAGAATAGATGTTTCTCCACTAAGGGAAGCCTACCTTTTTAAAACTTGACAGAAATTAGGATGCCCTTTCCATAAACAAGATGGATTATTTGTAAAAAAAAATCCACTGTGCCTGGGCAAGGGGCACTGTATTCTCTGGAGTTTCTGGAAGTAATATATTCCAGCATGCACTGAGCGAGCAGCAGCCTTTCCAATTGCCCTTCTGGATATTGTTACAAACCACAGCTGCTCCATGCAGCACTTGATCCACCAAACACATTTTAACTGCTTTTCAATCTGTTATTAACAAAGCAGCCAAAAATGCTGCATGGCTGGTTTTATGAGTTTGTCCATAAAGACCAGAGCAGAATTGATTAGTCATTTTAATTCTGTAAAGCTGCATTTCTTAATCTTTAAATTTTCTTGTTCAACCTCCAACCATTCTCTTGAACTCAATATTTTGCAAATATTATGTTAATGTCCTTATTGATTAGACAATAGATTTGAAAACATGAAGATTATTCCAAAATCTTTTTTAATTAATTAAAGGACATTAGGCATCCTCTGGCACTAATTTTATTACTGTCAACTAAAGGTATCACGTTCTCTTTACTTGCCTGTCTTTTATCAGTTCCTCTAGCCTACTTGCCTCCCTTTTTCCATGCTCCATAACTTTCTTTTTCTCATCTATTTCTCTGTATCCTTTCATTTTTTTCATTTATAGTTCTGCTTTTAATTTAGAGTCACTGACTTTATTTAACAGCACATGCAACTGAAGTATTTTTATGGGACAGTGTTACCAAAAGTAACATTTAGTGAGGTATTTATTTAATTTTCCCAAAAAGAAAGGTCTTTGTCTACTTGGAGAATGTTTTAACTTCTGCTAAGTTATGATTTGATAAAGTTATAATTATAGTAAGACATAAATGAAAGAGTTTAGTAAAACTTTACATTTTATATACATATATATACATATATACATATGTATACATATATATATGTATACATATATATGTGTATACATATATACCTATATATATATGTATTATATACATATATATATATATGCATACATATATATATATGTATATAATATAAATGTAAAGGTATAGTAAACCTTCACAGGCTTTATGCAGTACTGGTATTTTTAATTATGTTTATTTCAATCCAGGAAGTTTTTTAGCTTAAACAAATTTTCCGATCATCATATCATCTTCTAATATGTTACCACTTTGTGATTTTTGAAAAACACAGTTAACATTGCCCTTAGATTGTATAAAAATGATGCATACTTTTTTGTTCTTTGTTTTATTTGGTTTTCTCTTGGGTGAAGAATCCAAAAATATCTAATGATTCTAAAGAGGTATCTGGGGATCAATCTGAACTCAAAGCATCATTTTGAGAACATTTACTTTAGATTATATGAATTCAAAGCTAAGAAGTTAAATGCCTCTAGACCATGAGGAAAGTTGGCAGTCTTATTATTTAGAGCAACTACACTTAAAATACATCAATACATATTTATTCTTATGCTCATTCATTACCAATGGTAAGTTCTATTTCATATTTTTGAGTTCTCTTCAGATAATTGATTTAGAAAATATTTGCATTCCTTCACTGCCTATTTTATACAAATAACTAATTGGATAAACAATCACAAATGCAGGGGAAAATATATTCTTCTTAATACTGTTTTCACTCAATTAGGAAAGAGATTTATTTCATTCATCTTCCAATTCCCCTACAGTCTTAATCAGAGTGCTCTTTACATAGCTAGACACTCAATGTTACTTTCTAAATTAAAGATAATGATTTAAATTGCTTAAGTTGTATCTACTACGCCTTTTCTGTCAAGACCTAAGATTATGAGATTTAAAACCACTAGCCATTGTTTTCCCTTAAGAAGAGCAGTCAAACTCTCAACTCTCTGTTCTAAGGGTCATAGTACTACATATTATTAATACCAAGTATTTGTTCATTAAGATATGGCTCAATTGACTTCATATATTGAAAATAATTGAGTCTCTAACCAGAAGATCAGTTTGAAAAATATTTTAGACAATTTTGCAAATAATCCCATTAAATTTTAATGATCTTATATTACAAGAAGTCTTCAAAAAGTTCATGGAATAATTCATATTATTTTTCAATTCTATTTTTCCGTGAACTTCCTGAAGTATCCTGGTATTTATTACATTTAAATAAGGGACTTTTTTGGCATTCAACAATACATTTTATAAATGCAAAACTTGTATACAAGGGAATCTGAAGTTTCTTCAATTTGCTTGGGATTACGATAATGTAATGCTCTGTATTATGAATAATTACCAAACCATGCTGCTTTTGAAGTGCATCACCTATAATGAAATTAAATTTCTGATATAACAACCTATACCTTTCAGGAGTAATCATGTCCACAGAAACAGTCTGAACTCCTGCCACTCCCTAAACTTTATGCACCAGCCCTACTGAAATAGTTGCAGTTCTCCTAATGTGCCATATTTCATAGCTCTGTCAGAACATGAAGTTTCTTCTGCTGAAAATACCCACCCCTTCTTGTCTAAATCGCCTGCTTATTTTTGAAGACTGAGTCCAAGTGTCACCTCCTGTTCGAGGTATTCCCTGAACCTCCTAAATGAAACTGATCACTTACTGCTTTTGTACACTCTACCACAAATATCTCTGCTACTGTATTCCACTAGACACTTTCTGCCTCTTCTACTAGACCACTATCTTTCCAGAGAAAGATACTGTAACATATTTATCTTCACATTTCCTATGTTGAGCATAGTGCTTTACATAGAGTAGATGCTCAAAATATTTAGTGGTTGAATGAAGAATGAATAAATGAGTCTTCTTTTAGGATTTGTCATGTATTTACATTGCAATAATACATTTAGTGTATCTGAATTTATCCATAGTTGGAAAGTAAACCTCACTATAAAAGAAACAAAAACAAAATTGTAAAAAAATCAATTAATATTTATTTAGTACATGCCTATTATTGCAGCCTCTGTTCTTTCTCACTGGGAGTTTCTTCTATCAGCACTTTCACCGAAGGTAGTAATGTTTCAGTAATGGACTAAGTGGCCTGGACAAGGTGATGTTGAGGAGATAATACTCAGTAGGTTATCTTCAGGAAGCAGAGGCCAGCAGAATTACAAAATGTGTACAGAGCTAGGTTCTAAATCTCATTATGAA